>NC_050581.1:10460468-10625468 GCF_011100635.1 Trichosurus vulpecula | reverse complement strand
CCTTTCTTGCCACTTGCTAAAGGTGACAATTTTCTTGTCCAGAGAAGACACTTTATCCATACTGCTCATGGCAGTAACAATCAGAAACCTTTTCTGAAAGCAAATATATTCTCTATTTTTACATAGCACCGAAAACAAGAAACATGTTAAGTGATTTTCCTACCTTGCCATGCTTACGAGGAATTGAAGCAAACAGAACAGTGACCGATTGGGGAATGGCTGGACAAGTTGTATGTGATCGTGATGGAATACTACTGTGCTATGAGAAATGATGAGTGTGATGATCTTAGAAAATTATGAGAAGATTTGCATGAAATAATGAAGAATGAAATGAGCAGAACCAAGAGGACATTGTATATAGTAACAGCGATATTGTTTTAAGAATGGCTTTGAGAAAATAAGTTATTTTGCTATTATAAATACCCAAATTAACTATAAAGGACATATAAAGAAAGATGCTATCTGCATCTGATAAATAGAAGTATGTATAGAATAATTTTACATATCTATATATGCTAATTTGTGTCTAATGGTAGCCATCTCTAGGGTGTGGGGGAAGAAAAGGAAGAACAAAATTACATGATAATTTTGTTCTATATTTGAAAGGAATAGCAAGTTGTGCATAGTAGATTTACAGTTGCAGGTACAGTCATCTTTTTGTTGTACCATGTTATGGAAATGCTTGTTTCATTTCATAAATCAAAAATAAAATAAAAAATGAATGGGGAGATTCTGCAAAGAACTTGATAAAATTCCCCCAAATAATTATTCACTTATATTTGTTGGATTAAGGCAGAAGTGGGCACAGAGGGTAAAGCAGCAAAAGCTATATTGAAAAATATAGTTTGGGAATAAGGAAATGAAAGACTTACAGGCTACTCAGAAGTCTTATCCCTATACAGCATTGGTATTTTCTGCCAGAGAGAGTCAGAAGGCCTTGGACACGACAAATGACAAATGTCATCCTTTTTAAAAAAGGCAAA
This sequence comes from Trichosurus vulpecula, assembly GCF_011100635.1. NCBI lineage: Eukaryota > Metazoa > Chordata > Mammalia > Diprotodontia > Phalangeridae > Trichosurus > Trichosurus vulpecula. The sequence continues at coordinate 10,624,485 of NC_050581.1, read as the reverse complement.
ATTGTTTGTTTTAAGTGGTCAGGACACTGCTGGTTGCTGACTTAGCAAATGTTCCAGAATCAGATTACTGTATGTAGGCAGATCATTAGCTGGTGTTTGCAAGAATCAAATTAAACACCAAATTAATAGGATAAAGATGAGGAAATTACACTGCATGCAGTTACAACAGTATCAACCCAACCTGTTTAAGCAAGCTCTTGTCTCCAGAAGTGATCAGAAAATGAAAAAAGTAATGACACCAGCTCTCCACATTTCCTACAAATGTTTGACAGTTACAAAACAGCAACCACAACAAGGACGCCCAAAGAGCCCAGAAACCATCTTAACCATCAAACAAAACCTTCTTGCCAAGTGTAAGAGACATGGCTGTTATAATGTGCTGGGTCATTTGAAAAACAATGTCAGCACCATGGTTAGGGAAAGCAGTGAAGTTGGCTATGGATGAGTTCTGTCAGCACCATACTTCAGAAAAGCAAGCAACGTTGACAGCAACTGGCAGCATTGGGCCACCATTACAAGCAGTTCAGGAGTGACATGGGGTAACTGTTGGGAATGGGGAAAGTATAGCAGCCTGAACTTGGTTCAATAATGGGATTATATTTACTGTGGTTTTCCCTTCCTGTATTTGATTTCTTTTTTTTTATGGAAGGCGGTGGGCAAGGCATTTGGGGTTAAGTGACTTGCCCAGGGTCACACAGCTAGCAAGTGTCAAGTGTCTGAGGTCACATTTGAACTCAGGTCCTCCTGACTCCAGGGCTGGTGCTCTATTCACTGCGCCATCTAGCTGCCCCTATATTTGATTTCTAACACATTGTTTTCTTCAGTCAGCTTTTGTACCTCCTCTCCCATTTGGCCAATTCTACTTTTTAAGGAGTTCTTTTCTTCAGTGTACTTTTTTCTATTTTGTCAATTGTATTTTTAGAGGAATTGTTCAGTTTTCTTCTACCTCTCTTATTTGACTTTTAAAACCCTTCTTGAGCTCTTTCAGGAAGGCCTTTTAGGCTTGAGACCAGTTCATATTCCCCTCTGAGGTTTTGGATGTGGGTATATTGACCATGTTGTCCTCTCCTGAATTTGTGCTTTGATCTTCCCTGTCCCCAAGATATTTCTCTATGGTAATTGTTTTTCTTTGATTCTTGCTCATGTCGTTTGCCTTTTTTCTGGCTTTTAAATTTGACCTCTGCTTCTGGGGCCCGGGGGCACCATCTCAGACTTTTTGTGCTGGGGGTTAGGGGCCTGATTATTGGTTTTCTGTGCTGGGGTCCCAGGTGCTGGCAGCTGGATGTTGTAGTGGTCTAGTAGCTGAGCTGGAGCTGGTGGCGGTGGCTGGTGTGTGCCTGGTGTTGCCACTTGCCTGCTCCTCCACCCAGGGCCTCAAGATCTCCTACTGGTCCACTGAGGTGAGGCTTGCTGGTACACCTCCCATCCTGTACTGGTCCCCTTCAGCTCACTAGCCTCCCAAGCTAAAAGACTGCTGTACCCCATCTTTCTGCTTGCTCCACTATTCCAGGATTTTTCCTGGGGCAATATTCTGTGGGTTTTTCAAAGTCTATAAGGGAGGGTGAGAATGACTTACTGCTTACTCCTCCATCTTGGCTCCCAGAAGTTTAAACAGGTGACTTTCAAACATTCAGTCTATGGGCCGATAACCCTAGGAGCAGGACTGCACTTCTCTCTCACTCAGTTCCGACAGACCCGGCTCCTGTGTTGAGAGGTCTGGGAATTGCCACTGCTGTCAGTGATTCAGGCCCCTGGGGTCTGCTCCGGCTTTGCTATGGTCCGGTGTACACTGGTGCAGCCTGCACACTAGACTGGGCTCTTCTCGCAGCCTGGTGCAACAGACCCTTCCTGTTCATCTTCCAGATTGTCTTAGGCTGGAAATCTGCCATACTCTGTCTCTTTCTGGATTCTGCCACTGTAGGATTTGTTCAGATTCACTTTTTAAAGGTATTTGAAGGGATTTGGGAGAGGCCTCAGGTGAGTCCCTGCTTTCACTCTGCCATTTTGGCTTGCCCCTCCCCTTCCTGTATTTGAAAGATGGTCTTGGGCAGAGGTGGGGAACCTACCACCTTAAGGCCACATGTGGCCCTCTAGGTCCTCAAGTGTGACCCTTTGACTGAATCCAAACTTCAAAGAACAAATCCCCTTAATAAAAGGATTATTTCATATATATAATATATGTATACAAATACATGCATACAAATACGTATATACACAAATATATACATATACATACATACACACACATATATATATATATGTATATACAAATATATACATATACACACATATATATATAATAAAAAGGATTCCCCAAGACTCTTAGGGAAAAGGGATTAGAATTGTTTTACTTGGCCTTGGAGGGCAGAAGCAGGTGCAGTGGTCTTTGGTCCAAAGTACGGAAAATCTTCTTAATTATTAAAGCTATCCCAAAATGAAATAGTCTCTCTTGAGAGAGAGCAGATTCTCTCTCATTTCTAGGTAGTGAAGGAAAGATTGGCAGACCACTTGTTAGGAATGTTTGAGAAGGAATTTCTACTTTCTAGGGAAGTGATTATTTCATTTTAGTCTTCGTATCAATGGAATATGTGGTTGTCTTTCCCATAAAATGGGACTTCCTTGTTTTATTTTGGCTTTATCTCCAGTGCCTGGGGACATAGTAGGTGCTCACTACATGCCTTTTGGCTGATTGAGGTACAAGTTGGAAAAGATCACTTCTGAGGTCCCTTTTTAACCATGAAATTCTCTGATCTGATAAAAGTGATCCCAGACTGTGCTGTTTTTCAGCAGATTGGGGTATTTGCAGCCTGTGTTGTCTCAACCTGATCCATGTGTTTTCAGGAATTAGACTGAGCCAAAGTATATGCCGCTTGCACGTACTTGATAATGGATCAATTTTGTTGTTTTACTGGATAAAAGATAAAGCTCGCAGGCTTCTTTTGTCCTAATCCTAGCCCCACATCTTACTCCTTCCTACCTCACCATTGGCTGGTGAGGGAAGCTCACAATCTTCTTACTAACGCCTAACTAAACGGCCAAAGCAATTTTAATCCTTCATTAGCATAATTATTCCTAACTAATCTGTACCCTATCAGAGGACTGTGTTTTACACGACCTCGTTAGGCACTTCCTTCCACCAATTTGCAGGTGCCTGGTCAGAAGAAGGCTAGTATGGTTTCCTTTCATGAGTTACTCAGGAAACGAAGTTGAACAAAGAGATAAGAGAGTAGCAGGGAGATGATAGTGAGGAAAGTTCACGGTGGGCTCAGATACTTACTAGCTGCGTGACCCTGGACAAGTCACTTAACCCTGTTTGCCTCACTTTCCTCATCTGTAAAGTGAGCTGGAGAAGGAAATGGCACAACCACTCCAGTGGTTTGAAAACCTCAAATGGGATCAGGAAGGGTCAGACAGGACTGAACAAGGACAAAAAAAGTCAGGTTCAAATGACAAGATGGATATAGAGCTATTTGCACACCCTAAGGCACCACCTGTATATAAGCTTTTATAATCATTGCTGCTGTAATTATCATTAGCCTCCAGGCTGGCCATGACTCCTTTCCTGCGCCTTCTACACTCCCAGCTCAGCTAAAGCACTGTTTGTAGATCAATATAGGGGCCGGCAATAAATGTTTATCAACAGGGTTCGGATGGGGTGGGGGAGGGGGGAATGTCTGCTTTGGCACTTTTAAGCTTAATCTGCGTCATTATCACTTCCTTAAATCTAGACAATCAACAAAAAAATAAATCAAACCCAGATTCATAAAAATTGCTGACTTGGGGGATATAGATTTTAATAAAAATTTAACCTCAACTCTTGCTTTCTGGTTAAAGCTGACTCTCTCCACACTCCTGCAAATAACCTACAAGATCTATGCTGGCTTCCTTGAATAGATCAGAGATTTGAACCTATGTAAACTTGGGTCTAGGAAGATGTGCTGTATTTTCCAGTCTCCCCGAAAAGCTTCATAAAGTCATATCCATGTGTTTTTCTCAGTGCATTAACCCACAGGATGGGGGCAGGAGACTCTGTCTTGTGTCTGTATTTTCACCCTTTCTTGGACATAACATAACATGTGCTCGGGCTACCTGAAGTACTATCTCCTGTGGCACGAGTGAATTTTTTTTTTGTAAAACAGGCAGATCTATGATGATCAGGCCCTTCTGGAAGATGGCCAGGGTGCATCTCTGATATGACTACTCCATAGTCCTACAGGTGTTTAAAGTCTAGAGTTAGAAGTTGCGCACGATTCCTCCAACTTCTGTGCCTCTGGAGGGCTGGTGGAGGTTGTTTACAGTCTCAGGGAATAGGGTGTGATTATGTGATAGAGTGGAGAGAAAAACCAACCCTAGATTTGGAATCAGAGAGCTTAGAGTCAAGGATTGGATCTATTCCCTCCTACCTCAGGCAAGTAGATGCACATCTTTGGTCCTCAATCTGTTTACTTAGAAAACTAGGTTTGACCAAATTACCATGAAGATTTCTTTGGGTCAGAGGAAGAAGGGCCTGTTAATATTCTTCCTGTGGGCCCTCTAGAGCTTCAAGTAGCTTGCAGCCCCACCTCGTGGTTACACCACCACCCCCCACCCCAATTAAGGGACTTAGAAGCAAACCAGACCTTTATCATTTAAGACCAGGCTTCCTTGGTTGTTTCCCAGGTGTGGGACCTTGGGTTACCTACACAACCTTAGTTTTCTTGTAGGGCTTCTTAGTAGGGCTAATAATACTGGGAACACCTATCTCACAAGGAAACTGCAAAGCTCTAAAGAGATGATGAATGGCTATTTTGTTAAAAGTCAGAATTTAAAAAAAAACAAGTGGCTATATGTAGTCTTGACAAAATGCCAGGTGTAATTATTAAAGAAAAAAAGCCACATAGCCCTGAATTTCATTAGAATCAGGTGTGGGAGACTTTGCTAGTAGTAGGGTGAAGAGAGCTCTGAAGAGCTCTCTGGTAGAAGATAGAAGCACGCTGGTGGGGTTCTAGCTTCCCCAAGGGTGAGTTTTTAGTAGCTTTCCATAGGAGAAGCCTGATACAGCAACTAGTGTTGGGAATGTAAAGGGGTCAGGGTGGGGGGAGTTCATAGTAGCCTATATTAATAAATTTCAACATTTCTGAGTAATTTGGTGGAGGGAAAATGAAATCTGAATAGAAATAATTAGGGAAGAGATAATTAGGGTAGAAATAATTTGGGGTAGGGAAAATGAATTTTGAGTAGAAATAATTAGGAAAGAGGTTGAACAAGGAATGAAAGGATATATTTGAGGAGCCTTGGGTTCCTGCAGGCTTGCCCAGTAAAATAGGTTTCAGTTTAGCCAGAGGAATAGGTGGACAGGGAGCCTAGGGTAGAGCTGTGGCCTGTGGGGCTTCAAGCCCCAGGGAAAACAACTCTAACCAGATTAAAATGTAATTGGGAAATTTTAATGAAATAAATAAAAAAGCAATACAACATGGAGTTTGTATTAATTTGAGGTTTTTGAAGTTATGTGCCCACAGAGATCTGTTTTCATTTGAGTGGAATAGAGGACAGATTTGGGTTTGGGAACATAGAGAAGGAATAATTGAAGGATGTATGATCCTCAGTCCCCTGTGAATGAGAGCTTGGAAAGTCCTGAATTAATCGGTATCCTTGATTCTGTGTGATACCCAAGAACAATGGGTTCAGGACCTAGACAGTGGCTTGACTGAACAAGGGAGAGACCTTTAAACCTAGAAGACCCCATCTGGCAAGTGGTTGGGTGCTTACTCTGTAAGTCTGACCCCCTATCCTTACCCCCAGACAGCTAAAGAGCAGCAAGGTGGGTTTCACAAGAGGGAATCCAATATAGAATAACCTTCTAGTGTCTTCCATCTGGAGGGGACAAAAACAATGAGCACTGGCTGCCAGTACAGCTAGGATGTTAGCTATACATGAAAGTCCATCCAAGGACAAGAATTTTAAAATCCGAGAAGCATCGAGCCATTTCCAGTGTTGGGACAGCTGTGGAGTGAGGTAATTCACATGTTTTCAGCCTCAAGGACTCCTGCTGCCTTGTTTCATGTGGAGATGCCATCAGAGGGTGACCTGCATTCATCCGTGTGGGGCATGTTATACTGGCTCCAATGCAAGTGAGTTAGGTTGTGATCCTCATTGTCCACCAGAGACCTTCTGTTTCTCTGAAGTTGCTTTTCTTACTCTCAGTGACTGACCGTGACGGGTCAACAGATCAAAAGTTTAACCCAACAATCAGATGTAAAATCTTTTCTCAATTTTCCCATCCTGTAATCATTGAACCAAAATGATATCTTGACGGGACTCAAAAAAATATCTATTGGAAACTCTAGTTTTGTAGAAGATAAAACAGATTCACAAAAGTTAAGTGCAGATATAATGTGTTCTACTTGTTCATCTCCACTTTTGAATTATATGAGAGCAATGCAGGGTTGTAGAAAGAGTATTGGACTAGGAGTCAGAGGACCTGGGTTCCAATCCTGACTCTGGTGCTTAGCACCTGTGTGACCTTGGGCAAGCTTAGCGTCCCTGTGCTTCAGTTTCCTCAACTGGAAAATGATTGGACCAGACCCCTGAAGTTCCTTCCAACTTCATATCTATGATCCTTTGATTCATTTGTAAAATGGGAGGGAACGAGGGAGGGAGCGAGGGAGCGAGGGAGGGAGAGAGAGAGAGAGAGAGATTGATTGATTGTGTGTGTATGTATGGGGGGGTGCTTGGCAGGGGGATATGGTTAATATGAAATTCAGGATTCATAACCTGGAATCTGAGTCTAAGGATAGATTGGGGAAAAAATCATATCTTTATTTTCAGTATCATGTAACTGAAATTTAGCATTTCCTTTAATTGTAAGTTAAAAACAAAAATTAGGTGTTTTATTATTATTGTTATTTTAATATTTATTTATTATTTTATTTATTTACATATATTATTTATTTATACTTTGTATTGTTTATTATTATTATTAATTTATTCACCAAACTGCCAAAGGAGTACGTGACAAAAAATGGTAAAGAACTCCCACCATTCAAAAAACTGGAAACTAAGGCAGGGCCAATCAATTGGGGAATGGCTGAATAAACGATGGCACACGGATGTCATGTTCTACTATTGCGCTCTAAGAAATAGCAAAGGGAATGGTGTCATAGAAGCCTGGAAAGACTTGTATGAACTGATGCAGAATGGAGTGAGCAGAACCATTTATATAAAACATTATTATAAAGACAACTTTGAAGGACTTTAGAACTAGCATCCCTCAATGACCAAACATGATTCCTAGAGACTTAGGATGCAACATGCTACCCAGCTCCTGACAGAGAAGTGATGAAGTCAGAGGAGTGTCTTTTTTGGACATGGACATTGCAAGCATTTATTTTGATTGATTAAGCATGTTTATTACAAAGCTTCTGCTTTTCTTTTTTAGAGGGGGTAGGAGGGTAAAGGCGCAATGGAGGTGAGATGGGAGGAAAAAGAAGTGAATTTTTGTCAGTTGAAAAATTTAAAAAAAAATCCTTAGATTCTCTAAGGTCTTTTCAAGTTTTAAATGCTATACAGCATTCAGTTTTCTCATCAGTAGAAATAACAATATGTGTGCTATCTTCCTAGCAGATTTGGTGTGGAGATCAAAGGAGAGTGTGAAATGCCCATAAAAGTGAGTTATTGTTTTGGGTCTAAGAAGCAGGCAGTGCTTCTTGTGCCAAAGCGACAGGCAAGATACCTCAAGCCAAGACCATCTTGAGGTAAGTGCTTCTTAAGAGGTTAACTTTGCTTTGCTTATAAATCCAAGTGGGAAATAAATACACTCTAATGTAATAAGTCTATCTTTGCTGATATATCCTTTTTACGCAAGTCCTCTCCTATGTTCCCTTCCCCTAAATAAGATCCATCCTGGTCTCACTTAATTTCTACAGGAAATTGTAAATAGCAACATCTGTCTAAATTTCTCCTAATGATATCCAGATTTCTTGGGTAGGGATGTGGATCCCAGCAGTTAGGTCACAGCTGACGAGTCCTCATTTCACTGCAACAAACAGCATTCTTTGTTTTTTTGGATCATTGGCGGTGGCCCCCCAAATGTGCTGGCTTTAACTAATGAGCAATCGCCGTGAGTTTGGGAGTGGATTTAGAAGGCGAGGGCTGTTTATTAGGCAGATGTTCACAAAGGCTTTTCCTATTTGAAAAATGAGGGGCTGAAGACTTGCTTTTGGAGAGGGAAGCTAAGTTCCCATGGGCACCAACCCAATATTGCTGAGTTTTATTTTCCTGGGAGAGGAGGCAGCCAATGATACTCCCACACAGAATGCTCCCAGGAACAACAGCTTTTTCTTTACATGTCAGGCTGTTCTGTGTCAAATTTTCATTCCCCCCCCCCGCTAAAAATGATAATACTAATAATTTAAGATATGTTTTTATAACTCCCCAGCTTCTTCCATTCAAAGCTCGGTTTCTCTGCCTTTCCCCATCTGATAGATGGTTGGGGGCTAGGGGGTGGAAAAAATCATGGATTTGGAGTTGGAAGGAAGTTGAGAGGCCATTGAGTCCGATCTTCTCATTTTACAGATGGGGAAACAGAGGCCCAGAGAGATTAAGTGAATTGCCTGGAGTCATTTAGCTAGTAAATGTTGAAAGCAGGTCCAGATCGAGGAGATGAACTATTAATACAGAGATATATCTTTTCTGGCACAGCCAACACCAAAATTTGTTTGTTCGGACTTTGGGTGTTTATGAGAGTTTTGTTATTTGTTTATTTTATTTTTGTTCAGCGGAGATGGGGTGAAGTGAGAGGGGACAGATTATAAATGCATGTAAAATAAATAAATCAATTTTTAAGTGTCAGAGACAGAGTTTGAAGCCATATCTTTCTGAATCCAATTCTCATTTTACTACTGTATCACCCTGTTTTTCATATTTAATAAGCATTTTTTCTGAAGATATGTTGTGTCAGGCACTGTACTAGGTGCTGGGATACAAAGACAAAAACAAAAAAGTCCTGCCCTCAAGGGGCTTGCATTCTCTCTTGTAGAAGCAGTGGGGTGTGGTAGAAAGAACACTGGATTTAAATTCAGGAGAGCTAGGTTCAAGTCCCAGCTCTGATACTTATAGCTGTGATGTCATGATTAAGTTCTTCTTTAGCCTCTCTGAGGATCAGTTTGATCATCTGTAAAATGGGAATAAAGATAATCATGTTACTCATCTCACATGGTTTTGGGGAGCAAAATTGGCTGGAAAAACTGAGAACTTGGTGGTAAAGATGGCTCTGACCAAGGCCCTCCCTGCCTGGTTAGTGTTCGGGACAAGATGAATCACAATTTTCATATATAAGTGAAATTTAGTTACAGGAAACATTAAGGGGAGAGGGTGTCATAAAGCATGCAGTGTGTGTGTGTGTGTGTGTGTGTGTGTGGTGTGATGTGAAAGGGAAAGCATAGGGGGCAATATTCTTTGGTGGTCTGTGGAGGTTTCTTTTCAGGTTGATTATATGCGTATATCTTTCTCTCTGTCTCTCTGAATGTGTATACACACACGTGTGTCCTTTAATGTATCTTTTCTCCCTTGCATCTGCTTCCTCAAGTCACTGTTTAGCTTCCATGAACTGCAGAAATTCAGAACTTTCGAAAATTCAGGTCTTTGTCGGTGACCCTGATCCGAAGTACCCCGGGGACTTCTCTGGCCAAAGCCAATACATTCCTGGACATTTTGTAGACTTCACTTGGAATTTATGGTCTGAGCAGGCTCAGTCTCATATATGTGACAGTTTGTTCTGTGTATTTAGCATGATTTTAGTCTCATTTTTTCCAAGTCCCTGCAGTACGTAGCCCTACATAGGATAACCAGGTTTTCAAAATGGAAGATGGGAGCTCACTGCCCAAAGATTGGGATGGAGGGGTTCTCATTGGCACAAAGAAAGGCAAAAATAGTCCCTGTAATCAAGAAGTTCAGAGTCCAATGGGGGAGACATTAGGCAAATATAAGGTCTATAGTTTCTCCAGATTAAGGAGCCTTTGATGGTTTGCTGATCGACTAGAGATAATAACAATAACTTATGTTTGTACAATGCTTTATATTAATAACCTCCAGAGAAGGCCTCCTTTGGTGCTTCCCCGGGACAGAATCTTTAAAAGCAATGCCGATGGAGGGCAAGTCTGCTAAGCTGCAAAAGTCCTACATGTGGACCTGATGATGTGTCCTGGCCTCAGTTCACACGCCATCTGGGGAAATCTGTGAACTCTTATTCAGAATAATGTTTTTAAATGCATAAAATAAAATACTTCAGATTGCAAAGGAAACCAATTATTATGAAATACAATAAAATTCATGAGCTCCATGTTAAGAACCCCCAGTCTAGGATGTAACCTTCTTGAAGGCAGGGACTATTTTATTTTGGTTTTGTATCCTTCGCATCTAGCATTGGTGCTGGATACATTGTAGACATATAATACTTGCTGCTTGATTAATTTAATTAAGCCCCAGTCTAAGCAAGAAGAGGGAGCTTTATCACTATAGGGTTGACCACCACATCATGATTGGTTTTGGCCACAGTAACTCTTGAAGAATTTTTCTACTACCACCATGTAAATTTTTTTTACCACCACGTAAATCTGAGCATACCCATGATTTCCATGCCCTTTAGAGATAGAAGTAGCAGCGTTTCAGAGGCAAATGTGATGACCTTCTCATCCCTCAGGTTGGATGTGACAGCCCCTTTGTAGAGAAGCTGCCCTTCATGCCAGGCTGAGGGTAATAGACACATGTGCCTTGATCCCCATTAGTAATTAATGACCTGCCTGGATTGTAAACTCAACATTGATGCAACACTAACTCGTCCCCTTTTCAACTTTAACCTATCAGAATTAATTTCTTTTTCTCCGAAAATTTGTCTTTGAAAGGTCAAATGTGGCATGAATTTGGTGCCAGACCTGTGCAATGCATATGCCTTATATGCAATAATTAACTCCTTTTACTACATTTTTCTGAAATTGCCCAATTTCTTTAGGGTGAAGCTCTATTGAAGAGTTTTCTTTATCATTAATAGTCATAGTCATGGTCATGGCTGTATCCATAGCCACAGTCAACTAGCATTTATTAAGCACTCACTGTGTGTCAAGCACTGTGCGAAGTAGTAAGGATAAAAAGAAAGGTAGAAGTAGTTCCTACTGTCAAAAAGATCACAGTCTAATGGGGGAAGACAATATGCAAATGGCACTCATAATAATAGGTAACATTTCACTATGTTCTAGGCACTATGCTAAGCACTTTACAATTATCATCTCATTTGACCCTCACGACAACACTGCAAGGCAGGAGATATTGCTATCTCCATAACAGATGAGGTGCGTAAGGCAAACAGGGTTAAGTGATTTGTCCAAGGTCACACAACTAGGTCAAATTTGAACTCAGATCTTCTTGACTCAAGGCCTGGTACTGTGTCCACTGAGCCCCATAGCTGCCTCCATAAGATGTATACAGGATAAATTGGGGGTAGTCTCAGGAGGAAGACACAAAGATTAAGGGGGACTTGGAAAGGCTTCCTGTAGAAGACAGAACTTGGGGGCGGAACCAAGATGGCAGCCGGAAAGCAGGGACTTGCGTGAGCTCCCCACCATGTCCCTCCAAAAACCTATAAAAAATGGCTCTGAACAAATTCTAGAACTACAGAACCCACAAAATAGCAAAGGGAAGCAGGGCTCCAGCCCAGGACAGCCTGGATGGTCGCTGGATGAGGTCTATCGTGCACAGAGCTGGGAGCGGAGCGGAGCTCCGCATGGGCAGCAGCAGGACCAACCAGACAGGGAGCCAGGCAGAACAGGCCCTAGCGCCCTGAATCAGTGAGCTGTGGCAGTTACCAGACTTCTCAACCCACAAACACCAAAGATAACAGAGAAGGTTAGTGGGAAAAGCTGCGGGGGACAGAGTTCGCCATTTGGCCACCTCCCCAGGGGCAGCAGGGGAGGTGCAGCTACAGAACTACAGCTGCAGTTACTTCCAGCCCCAGGCCCATGTGGTGGGAGGAATTAAGTGGCAGATCAGAGCAGGAGTGCAGAACCTGCTTAAGATTTGCATCAGGTCCAGGTTGGTGGTTCTTGAGGAAGGAGGAGTGCTGGTGTGGCAGAGCTGGCTGTATAGAAGGAGCTCTGAAATCAACAGCGCATCCCCTGAAGCTTGGAACAAAGTACTCTTTGCTCTATAAGCAGTCATACCCTGACAAAAAACTCAAGGGTCAAGTAAGTTGGCTGGGAACATGGCCAGGCAGCGAAAACACACTCATATTCACTATCAGACTTTGGAATCTTTCTTTGGTGACAAAGAAGACCAAAACATACAGCCAGAAGAAGTCAACAAAGTCAAAGAGCCTACACCAAAAGCCTCCAAGAAAAACATTAACTGGTCTCAGGCCATGGAGGAGCTCAAAAAGGAGTTGGAAAAGCAAGTTAGAGAAATAGAGGAAAAATTGGGACGAGAAATGAGAATGATGCAAGAAAACCATGAAAAACAAGTCAATGACTTGCTAAAGGAGACCCAAAAAAAATACTGAAAAAAATATTGAAGAAAACAACACTTTAAAAAATAGACTAACTCAAATGGCAAAAGAGCTCCAAAAAACCAATGAGGAGAAGAATGCCTTGAAAGGAAGAATTACCCAAATGGAAAAGGAGGTCCAAAAGACCACTGAAGAAAATACTACCTTAAAAATGAGATTGGAGCAAGTGGAAGCTAGTGACTTGATGAGAAATCAAGATATTATAAAACAGAACCAAAGGAATGAAAAAGTGGAAGACAATGTGAAATATCTCATTGGAAAAACCACTGACCTGGAAAATAGATCCAGGAGAGATAATTTAAAAATTATTGGACTACCTGAAAGCCATGATCAAAAAAAGAGCCTAGATATCATCTTTCAAGAAATTATCAAGGAGAACTGCCCTGATATTCTAGAGCCAGAGGGTAAGATAGAAATTGAAAGAATCCACCAATCGCCTCCTCAAATATATTCCAAAAAGTAAACTCCTAGGAACATTGTTGCCAAATTCCAGAGCTCCCAGGTCAAGGAGAAAATGCTGCAAGCAGCCAGAAAGAAACAATTTGAGTATTGTGGAAAAACAATCAGGATAACACAGGATCTGGCAGCTTCCACATTAAGGGACCGAAGGGCTTCCACATATGATATTCCGGAGGTCAATGGAGCTAGGATTAAAACGAAGAATCACCTACCCAGCAAAACTGAGTATCATGCTCCAAGGCAAAATATGGATTTTCAATAAAATAGAGGACTTTCAAGCTTTCTCAGTGAAAAGACCAGAACTGAATAGAAAATTTGACTTTCAAACACAAGAATCAAGAGAAGCATGAAAAGTAAACAAGAAAGAGATCATAAAGGAATTAACTAAAGTTGAACCGTTTTGTTTACATTCCTACATGGAAAGATGATGTGTATAATTCATGAGACCTCAATATCATAGTAGCTGAGAGGAATATGCATATATATATATATATACATACATATATATATATATATGTGTGTGTGTGTGTATGTATATATACATATGTATGTGTCCATGTATGTATATATGTAGGTGTATATTATATATACACAGAAAGGGCACAGGGTGAGTTGAATATGAAGGGATGATATCTAAAAAAATCAAATTAAGGGATGAGAGAGGAATATATTGAGAGAGGGAGATAGGGAGAGATAGAATGGGGTAAATTATCTCACATAAAAGTGGCAAGAAAAAGTAGTTCTGTAGGAGGGGAAGAGAAGGCAGGTGAGGAGGAATGAGTAAATCTTGCTCTCATCAGATTTGACCTGAGGAGGGAATACCATATACACTCAGTTGGGTATCTTACCCCACAGGAAAGAAGGAGGAAGAAGATAAAAAAGGGGGGACAATAGAAGGGAGAGAAGATGGGGGAGGAGGTAATCAAAAACAAACACTTTTGAAAAGGGACAGGGTCAAGGGAGGAAATTCAATAAAGGGGGATAGGTTAGGAAGGAGCAAAACATAGTTAATCTTTCACAACATGAGTATTATGGAAGGGTTTTACATAGTGATATGCATGTGGCCTATATTGAATTGCTTGCCTTCTTAGGGAGGGTGGATGGGGAGGGAACAGGGGAGAGAATTTGGAGCTCAAAGTTTTAAAAACAGACGTTCAAAAACAACAACAACAAAAAAAAAGTTTTTGTATGCAACTAGGAAATAAGATACACAGGCAATGGGGCATAGAAATTTATCTTGCCCTAGAAGAGAAGAAGGGAAAGGGGGATGGGAGGGGAGTGGGGTGACAGATGGGAGGGCTGACTGGGGAACAGGGCAACCAGAATATACGCCATCTTGGAGTGGGGGGAGCGTAGAAATGGGGAGAAAATTTGTAATTCAAACTCTTGTGAAAATTGATGCTGAAAACTAAATATATTAAATAAATTAAATAAAAAAAATTATTACAAAGAAACCCCCCCCCCCAAATGTAGAAGCTGCTAAAAAAAGAAGACAGAACTTGGCAGTTTTATGTGGGGTTTTTGTTGTTTTTTTCCAGAGAATTGGGATTAAGTGATTTGCCCTGAGTCACACAGCTATTAGGTGTCAAGTGTCTGAGGACAGATTTGAACTCAGATCCTCCTGACTCCAGGGTGGGTGCTCTATCTACTGTGGCCACCTTAGCTACCCCAGAAGACAGAATTTTAGATGAGACTTGAGGGAAGCCAGAGAAGTCAGGCGGTAGAGGCGGGGAGGTTGGGCATTCCAGGCATGGTGGGTATGAGTTTAGAGCTACAGTGGTGTAAGAGAAACTCAAGAGAATTCTGTGAACCAATGTACTATTATTTATAGACTCTGGATTTTTCTCCTTTCTAAATAATTAGTACATTTTCCTTCCCGTTACAGGCTATACTTTTTATTCTTCAAGGTCTTTCAAAGGTCACTGATAATAGATGATTAATCTCTTTTACCAGATCTTGAACTGGAAAAGGAAATGGCAAACCACTCCAATGTCTTTCGCAAGAAAACCCCAAATGGGGTCATGAGGAGGCAGACCGGACTGAACGACAGTAACAAATCAAGATATATAGTAAGATGCCTCTCTTCTAGGCCTGGTGACTTGGACTCTATGAGGTCAGTTAGGTATGGGATGACCATCTCCTCACCTATCTAGAGTTTCTACTACTTATCAGTTTTGTTCTATTTCTCCTAGAAAAATAAGCAAAATAAGAGTTTTCCTTTCTCCTAATTGTCCGTTATCATTGTCCCATCCACCCCGAGCAGCAGTTTCATCGCTTCTGTGATAAAATCCTTACAATGTTCCTTTTTGGTATTCCTTCTCTGTTACCTGCCCACACTTCCATTTTCTCTGTACCTGTCTTTTTAAAATTGACATTTGCTGATTACTTCCTTATGTGTTTACATTGGTCTTATTAGGCAGCTCCTCTTTTCCTTCTCATCAGAATATTTTTTGCTTGTCATCAAAATTTCATTGTTGAGATTTTCAAAACCCTCTTAGGCTGGCTTTCCCTTTAAAATATTAGACCGTGGAATTCTACTTATACTTTCAACTCTGAACCGTCTGTCTCTCTATTGACCTTGGCATGGTCTGTAGTTTACTTCTTATTCCTAAGTCATATCTTCCCAACACATTTTTTCTTTCTTTCCTATATGCACCTTTGCATCAGTCACTAAATATTAAAGAACATCTTGATTAAATTTGAATGAACAAAAAAACATTTTTCGTATGCTAAGTACTCTGCAAAGTGCTGGGGATACCAAAAACAATATGAAACGGTTCCTGCCCTCAAGGGGCTTAAAGTCTAAGAGGGGAAGACAGCACTTATAGGGGAGTGATGGCCGTGAAGGGGAGTTATGGTCTGAGAAGTCATGAAGTGGAGTAACAGGTTGGTCTCCAGAGGCAATGCTTGTGTTGTTTTAATTACAGTTCTCAGGATAAGAGATGGAAAGTGGGTGTTGGAGGAGGGTACAGATGGTTTCTGGTGGTCTTGTTTAGAGCAACAACAGTAGCAGGGCAGAAAATGGCTGAAGTGGGGTTGGGATTGCAGAGTCTGAGGGAGACCACCTGGCTTGGCTCCTCCCAGCCATTCACTGGGTGTTGGGTTTGGAGGGTGGATTAACAGGAGCAGAGTTTTGGCAAGTTTTATCCTAGTCTTTGTAGTATTTCTTTGCTTCTTTATCCTCTCCAACAGATGTTGGCCCATGAACTGGAATTATTTTCATCGTATACTATTTATAAATATTTATCCTGAGCATTGCAATATGGAATGGCCATGTGACCTATGAAATGACAGGGCTTTGCTGCCTTTGGATGCATATAACCAATACTGCCAAGTTCTTTATTTGCCTTTTTAAGGAGGACTTGTGAGTCATCCTTCATTTTAACTGCAACTTCCTTTTGTCCCCAGCCCTTTCCTTGCCAACCTCCTTGCTACCCAGAACAGAAACCGAGATTAGGAGAACTTAACCATTTCATCCCCAGAACTCCCAACTTGGAGTCCAATAGTTCTGACTGGTCGTTATCTCAGTTGCCTCCTTCATCCCACTATGACTCCGGCTATTCTTCAGTTTAGGGATCTCCTCGCTAGTCACCATGACTTCTGACTGCCCATCATCTTCTCTTCCCCTCCTTCACTTCCTGTTCTGGAACTATAATCCAATCAAATCCATCATTCTTTCTGAAATGGTCATGTCAATATACTTTCTTTCCTATGGCTCCCTTAACATCCCTGTAACTTTCTAAACTAAAACTTCCCGACCACCTGACCCTTGAACCTGTGGTTGTTGTGTTGTGTTGTTCAGTCATTTCAGTCATGTCCAACTCTTTGTGACCCTAGTTGGGATTTCTCTTACTAAAGATACTGGAATGGTTTGCCATTTCCTCCTCCAGCTCAATTTACAGATGGGGAAGCTGAGACAAATAGGGCTAAGTGACTTGCCCAGGGTCATACAGCTAGTGTCTGAGGACAGATTTGAACTCAGGAAGATGAGTGTCCCTGACTTCAGGCCTGGCCCTCTATCCACTATGCCACCTAGCTGCCCCTTGTATCAGTGGTCTTCCCTCATAAGAATGTAAGCTCCTGGAGGGAAGGGATTATCTTTGCTTTTATATTTGTGTCCCCTATGCTTAACTGAATGCTTGACACATAATAAAAATTTAATTACTGCTTTTTAAATTAATTCTTTAATTCTTCCTTCATGCCCCATTTTAAAACAGAGTCAAGACTGATAAAACTAATTTATTCCAGTATGATAATGATAATGCTAATAACATGAATAACAATACCACCTGATATTTGTATAGTGCCTTAAGGTTTCCACAGCACTTTGCATTCCTTATCTCATCTGAGCCTTACAATGACCCTGTGGATGGGAGAGTAATGAAATTTAGGGCACCAAGTATTTAAATTAATGTTTACAGATGGTTTTGAAACAGTCTGGTTGCAAAATCACAGACTCATAGTGTTTTAATGATAAAACAAAGAAGAATCTAAAGAGGCAGAGGGAACTCTTAACCCAGGCAAGAATTTGGTGGGTGGAAGAATACAGTACTGAGAAGGAAGCAAAGTAGAGCCACTGAACACTTAAAGAGTGAAGTAAGTAAGGAGTATGAGGCCCTTCCAATAGGAGGGTAAAGTAGCTGGAGTGTCTCAGGAGGAAGCAGCTTCTTGAGCCCCAAGACAGGATGATGCGGATACATAGATAGCACAGAGAGTGAAGGTTGTATGAAGAAAGCATGGATAGTCGTGGTTGGTGCTATTTACTTTGGGGGGCAGGGAGACAACAAAATGGCTATTTATGGACCACGTGATACTAGAGACACTTTTATCCATGACATGTCAGAGAATCTCTTAAGACTTGTCAAACCTTATGACCACTTTCCTGGTGACTCAAGTCACCGCTTTCCTGGTGACTCAAGTTGGGACAAATTCTAGAAGAAAGATTGTTTCTAAGATTTATGAAGATCTTGGAAAGTAACTGCAACCCTTAGTGATGAAAGTGGCGTTTTCTTCACGGTTGCCAAATAAAGACAGGGGTTTCAAAAGAGAAAGGAAAATATGAGACGTTAACTGGATAAAAGGTTAAGAATGGGATATAAGTTTTTGGATCAGGGTTTCAAATATAGAAATTGTGGACTTTTGGCTAGGAATGGAGTGCCAGTAACAAAGATTAGTTACAAAAAATACATTTGCCTACAATCTTAAAAATCTTATCAAGAGATTTTTGAACTGAAAATGGAGGGAGAAAGGAAAAAAAACTACTCATGATCCTCTGCCAAGCCAGAGAGCAAGCAGAACAGAGGATATAACATATGGAGAAAAACCAGCAGAAGGGAGTGCCAGTATTTCATGAGACAATATTGATGAAAAGAGCCAGTGATAGAACCTGTGGCTCCAAGTATGGCAAAGATCATAGATGAGTACTGGAAGGGAACCCAAGAGGTCATCTAGTCAAACTCCTTTTTGCGAATGAATGCCTTGAGGGCCCAGAGGGGTTATGTGACTTGCCACAAGCCATACAGGCTCTAAGTTTGGTTTTCTTTGATGTGGGGTCTTCTGACTTCAGATGTAGTTCTCTCTCCCCTGTGCACTGCATCCTCAATAAACAGATGAATTAGAGATCTTAACAAAGAAGTTAATTTTATTTAATAGGCATCTTTGAGACTTGGTGAGATAAGACTCATGATTTCAACTAGGCTCTGGAAGGATATTCCTTATTCCAAGGAAACAGACTAGATAAAGGGTCTGTGGGGGGGGGGTAAGGGGGAGGGGAGTAATACTGTATATCTAGAGCATATATTCATGTAAAGAACTGGAGGTGGGGAAGCAGGGTGGAGAATGTTTGAATGAGGACCAATGGAAGGGGAAATAGAAGCAGAGCTGTCATGGGAGAATAGTGCAGACCATCTGGAGAGAAGAATTAGATGAAAGGTTTGGAGACAAGTTCACAAACTTGGCCAAATGTTGATGGGGACTCCAACTATCCATAGATTTGCTGGAGCTCTCTGTCTCTTTGCCAAAAGCAGAAAAGCTGATCCATTCTTGGCTTGTCTTAAGGATAATTTCATTCCTCATCTGGCAAAGGAAGTAACAAAAGCAGCTACCATCCTCGCCCTGGTTCTGACCAACAGGGAGAAGCCACTGAAGTCAAAATAATAGGAAACTTGGGGGCAGAAGATTGTTCCGTTTTTAAAACACATTACAAAAGGAGAAGGCAACCCAGCATTGTTGGATGTGTACTTTGATTTTAGGAAAAAGCATTTTAAAGCATTTATAGAAAGGCTAGGTGTCATCTAATGGTATGAAATTAAGAGAAGACAAAGAGTCAAGTGGTCCTTCACACAGTATGCCTGAAGTTTTGTTTGCTTCGCTACAAAGCCAACCCCTTTTGGTGAGGAAAGGGAGCATTTCATGTAGTGTCAGGCTGTGGTTCTAGAGAGTTGAAGAAAGGGATTGGTGAAGGTCAGACCAAATGCTGTATGGTTTGGTGCTTCAGATTTGGGATTGGAATGATATGAGACTCATATAGTCCATTTGACAGTTATAGCAAAGTCATAGCAAAAAAAAGTATATTCAGCAAAGATACAACATTGATTCAATTGAGCATAGCTTCCTAGCCTCTGTGTTGGCCATATTGGTCTACTGACCAGAAGACTGAGGGAGTAGCTATTCCTGCCTTGTGTTCTGGTTTTGTCCTTTAACCCAGTTCACTCTGAAGCTCATAGATTGGGCCACAATAGGTCCCTGCCCAAGCTCCACTTAATGGCTGTATTTTGGGCCCTCCTGGCTTAGAGTGAATTTCACTGGTAACTGTTTCTCTTTGGAACAGCAACCCTGACGGTCTTTCCCTTCCAACTTGATTTTTTTTTCCTTTTTCTAATTAAAGGGGTCATCCCTTGACTCACTTCTTAAAGAGGCTTATTCACTGAATGGGCATTACCTCCCTCTAAGTGAGTACATGAAAAGGCCTGAAAGAGCCAGGGTCTCCCATTGCACCCTGGGCCATCTCCAGTTATCCTTATGAATATCTGGCCATTGGATCCAGATGGCTCTGAAGGAGAAAGTGAGACTGGTGACCTTGCACAGTCCTCCCTCACTCAAAGTCAACTGTATGCCATGCTATCATTTCCTTGATGCCTTGGTGCTCTTGGAAAACTAAGGACAAACACAACAACCTCTGGTTTTGTACTTAGAAGACATGGAGAGCAAGTTAATGCCTTAAGCCTTAGTCCTCAGCCAATTAAGTCTCAAGAACAGAATTAATCCAATTTAAAGATTAAGTGGGATAGGCTGGGTGTTGTTCCTTCCACAGGTGTGCTACTCTTTGCTCCTTTGCCAAAATCAGGGAGTAGAATCCCTCAGACAACAGGATGCTCATATTCCAGGATTAATGAAGATTCTTGGATACCTCTAGTGGTTTTGTACACTATTGTTTTTGTATAACCTCAGGCTTTCTATGACAAGTCGATAGAGTTAGAGAGAGGTCATGTAGACCCTCTTCCTCCTTTCAATTTTGACTTTCCTAAAAACAATATTACAAAAGCTTCACAGAGTATACAGTTGCAGAGCTGACCTTTATAAATTGGGTTTCGAAATCTCTTCCTATGCTGAAGAAACAAACCAGTTCCAAATGGCCTAGATGCCTGCTGCTGCTGTTTTATGGTGTTACTCTCCTTTATAAACACTGAAGAAGTTAAATTCAAATACCACAATAGTCTGTGTTTTTCTAACGGAACATCTGCAGGCTAGCTTGGTTTTCTTTTTCAAGTACTCATTCAAAGGCAGGTCAAGGTCAAGGTTGATCAGTGCATCATCTCTTTGGAATATCATGTTATTAGCCTTCTCCAGGGAAAGTACATTAATATGAAGAAAAGTTTATAGGCAGCAGTGTTTTATCGATTTTTACCAATGTCCTTCTCGAAAGTCCTGTTAAAAGTTACTAGTGATGCAAAACAGTATTAAGTAATTATGCTGGCTTTACACTGGTGAAAAGTGAGTGTGATTTCCTGGTCACAGAAAGACTCTATCTGCCTCTAAATATGTCTCTTACCAGATTGCCATGATATCATGGTACCCTCAGAGATTACTGGTCAATAACATTAATTTTTCTTGGTAATAACTATTAAAGCACACACATTTTACCTCTAAGAGGGGTCTAAGTATCATATGTTCATTAATTTGGATTTGGAAAGGACCTGAGATCATGTATTTTAGTTCCCACAGTACAGCTTAGGAAACTAATGGCAAGAGACATTAAATAATTTGTCCAAATTTTCTTAAGTATTAAGTGGCAGAATCAAGATTTAAACAGTTTGAATCTTTTGATTCAGTGTCTATCATGCTTTCTATCACACCACGCCATCTCTTGAAGAGAGCTCAATTATGTTACTGAAAGTCAGACTGAATCCTCTCTGTGACTTAATTGTTGTTTTTTGTCCTTTGTTCTGAAAGAGGACCATGACATCATTGCCATGTGGTGATGCTATGACTTGCAAGTGAATTTGATTTAAGTGAGAGAGGGCTGTGCAAAGTCGCCAGCCTCACTCTCTCCTCCAGAGCCATCTGGATCCAGTGGCAAGATATAGATCAGCATAAAAATGGGAAAAGGACCCACATGTACAAAAATATTTTTAGCAGTTCTTTTTGTGGCAGCAAAGAATTGGAAATTGAGGGGATGTCCATCAGTTGAAGAATGGCTGAACAAGCTGTGGTATATGAATGTAATGGAATACTGTTGTGCCATAAGAAATGATGAGCAGGTGGACTTGAGAAAAACCTGGAAAGACTTATATGAACTGATGCTGAGTGAAGTGAGCAGAAACAGGAGAACATTGTACACAGTAACAGCAACATTGTGCGATGACCAACTTCGATAGACTTAACTCTTCTTAGCAATACAAGGATCTAAGACAATTCCAAAAGACTCATGATGGAAAATGCTATCCATTTCCAGAGAAAGAACTATGGAGTCTGAATGCAAATTGAAGCATGCATTTTTTCTTTTTTTCCTTGTGGTTTTCCCCTTTATAATTCTTCTTTACAACATGACTGGTTCCACAACGTGGAAATGTGTTTAATATGATTGTACATGTATAGCCTATATCAGATAGCATGTCATCGGTGGGGGGGCAAAAGGGGAAGGGTTGGAGAGCAGGACAACTGGAGATGGCCCTGTGCTTTAATCAATAGTTTCGTGACTTGCTATGCCCATAAATAGGTATCAGTACATGCACACCATAGAAAGTCATTTAAAAAAGATTTGTATATGTGTTCTTTCAATAAAGCCCCAAACAAATATTATGTATAAATTTATATTTGACATACCTTCATATGAGTCACTTATATGTCACATTAGTTAGTGCTCACCTTTGAGGGACTAATTTTTTAATGTAGCCATAGAAAAGAGATGGCAGCTACAGGAGGAAGTAAGAATTGTTGGTGAAGAAATCAAATTATGGTCAATTTGTATCATGTTGTTCATTTGTTTCGGACCCTTTGTGACCCCATTTTGGGTTTTCTTTCTGACAAAAATACTGGGGTGGTTTGCCATTTCCTCCTCTAGCTCATTTTGCAGATAAGAGGCAAATAGGGCTAAGTGACTTGCCCAGGGTCACACAGTAAGCATCTGGGGCTGGGTTTTGAACTTGGGTCTTCCTGACTCCAGGCCCAGTGCTCTATCTACTGTGCCAACTAGCTGCCCATTTTTATTATAAAACTTTGCATTATAATTTGTAATTTGTATTATAGAAAGTGATTAGAGTTGAAAATAGCCTGTCTTTTCAAAGTGCCCAGTTGCTGAGTCATTTATTCAGAGATAACTGAGAACAACTTAGAACAATTAATTAGCCTCTAGAGTTCTTGAGAGTAGGAATTTTCTTTTGTCTTTATTTGCAGGCCTAGCACTTAGCATAGTGTCTGGCTCATGGCAGACAATACATACTTGTTGACCTACTGACCAATTGAAACTTTCAATATAGAGACCATATATTCTATTTTAAAGGACAGGGGAAATTCATAAGATTGTTAATTTAGATATTTGTCCAACCCCTTTCTTTTTACAAATATGGAACTTGGTGCTCAAAGAGGCTAATGTATTGTCCAGCAGAACTGGAATTTGAACCTTGACCTTCTGGCACGTTGTCAACTAGGTGGTACAGTGGATAGGGCCCTGGGCGAGGAGTCAGGAAGACCTGACTTTAAATCTAACCTTAGACACTTAACTAGCTATGTGAGTCACACAGCTGTCTTTAATGTCTGTTTGCCTCAGTTTCCTCAACTGTCAAATGGGGATAATAGCACTTTTCTTGCGGGGCCATTGTGAGATCAAATAATATTAATATTTTAAAAACATATAGCACAGTTCTTCACATACAGTAAGTGCTATTTAAATGCTTATTCCTTTCTCTTCCCACTTTTTTCCATGAACTTTCTCCTATACCATGCAATTAGTTCCCAAAAAGGTACATGGTATTTTTTGCTATTCCACGAAAGCTGTAAAGAAGAAGATGTAGAAAGAAAGTACAAAATTGTAAGAGGGGCAGAACCCAGATGGCGGCTGGAAAGCAGGGACTAGCATGAGCTCCCCGCAAAGTCCCTCCAAAAACCTATAAAAATGGCTCTGAACCAATTCTAGAACTGCAGAACTGACAAAACAGCAGAGGGAAGCAGGGCTCCAGCCCAGGACAGCCTGGATGGTAGCGAGGTGAGGTCTTTCGCGCACAGAGCTGGGAGCGGTGCACAGCCCAGCATGGGCCGCCGGGACCAACCAGATCAGGAGCCACGGGGAGCATGCCCTAAGGCCCTGAATCAGTGAGCTGTGGCAGTTGCCAGACTTCTCAACCCACAAACACCAAAGACAACAGAGAAGAACTGCAGAACCCACAAAATAGCAGAGGGAAACAGGGCTCTAGTCCAGGACAGCCTGGATGGTCTCTGGGTAAGGTATATCCCACACGGAGCTGGGAGCGGAGCAGAGCAGAGCCCAGCGTGGGCCGTGCAGATGAACCAGACCAGGAGCCAGGCAGAGTGTGCCCTAGCGCCCTGAATCAGTGAGCTGCAGCAATTACCAGACTTCTCAACCCACAAACACCAAAGACAACAGAGAAGGTTAGTGGGAAAAGCTGCTGGGGACAGAGGGATAGAGTTTGCAGTTCAGCCACTGCCCCAGGGGCAGCGGAGGTGGGGCAGCTACAGAACTACCACTGCAGTTGCTTCCAGCCCCAGGCCCACCTGGTGGGAGGAATTAAGTGGCAGATAAGAGCAGGAGTGCAGAGCCTGCTGAAGATCTAAGTCCAGTCCAGGTTGGGGCTTCTTGGGGAAGGAGGAGTGCTGGTGTGGCAGAGCTGGCACATCACCCCAAGCTTGGAACATAGAACTCTTTACAAGCAGTCATACCCTGCTGAAAAACTTAAGGGTCAAGTAAGTTGGCTGGGAGCATGGCCAGGCAATGAAAACGCACCCAGATTCAGTCTCAGACTTTGGAATCTTTCTATGGTGACAAAGAAGACCAAACCATGCAGCCAGAAGTCAACAAAGTTAAAAAGCCTACAACAGAAGCCTCCAAGAAAAACATGAACTGGTCTCAGGCCGTGGAAGAGCTCAAAAAGGAGTTGGAAAAGCAAGTTAGAGAAATAGAGGAAAAATTGGGAAGAGAAATGAGAAGGATGCGAGAAAACCATGAAAAACAAGTCAATGACTTGCTAAAGGAGACCCAAAAAATACTGAAAAATATACTGAAGAACACAACACCTTAAAAAATAGACTAACTCAAATGGCAAAAGAGCTCCAAAAAGCCAATGAGGAGAAGAATGCCTTGAAAGGCAGAATTAGCCAAATGGAAAAGGAGGTCCAAAAGACCACTGAAGAAAATACCACCTTAAAAATGAGATTGGAGCAAGTGGAAGCAAGTGACCTGATGAGAAATCAAGACATTATAAAACAGAATCAAAGGAATGAGAAAATGGAAGGCAATGTGAAATATGTCATTGGAAAAACCACTGACCTGGAAAATAGATCCAGGAGAGATCATTTAAAAATTATTGGACTATCTGAAAGCCATGATCAAAAAAAGAGCCTAGATATCATCTTTCAAGAAATTATCAAGGAGAACTGCCCTGATATTCTAGAGCCACAGGGCAAAATAGAAATTGAAAGAATCCACAGATCGCCTCCTCAAATAGATCCCAAAAAGAAATCTCCTAGGAAGATTGTCGCCAAATTCCAGAGCTCCCAGATCAAGGAGAAAATGCTGCAAGCAGCCAGAAAGAAACAATTTGAGTATTGTGGAAACACAATCAGAATAACCCAAGATCTAGCAGCTTCTACATTAAGAGATCAAAGAGTTTGGAATACGATATTCCGGAGGTCAATGGAACTATGATTAAAACGAAGAATCACCTACCCAGCAAAACTGAGTATCATGCTCCAAGGCAAAATATGGATTTTCAATGAAATAGAGGATTTTCAAGTTTTCTCAGTGAAAAGACCAGAGCTGAATAGAAAATTTGACTTTCAAACACAAAAATCAAGAGAAGCATGAAAAGGTAATCAAGAAAAAGAACAAGAAAAAGAAATTGCAAGGGACTTACTAAAGTTTAACTGTTTTGTTTACATTCCTACATGGAAAGATGATGTGTATGATTCATGAGACCTCAGTATTAGGGTAGCCGAAGGGAATATGCATATATGTATATATGTATATATATATACATATGTTTATATATATATATATATATATGTATTTGTGAGTGTGTATGTGTATATATATGTGTGTGTGTATGTGTATGTGTATATATATATATATATATATATATATATATATATATAGAGAGAGAGAGAGAGAGAGAGAGAGAGAGAGAGAGGGCACAGGGTGAGTTGAAGATGAAGGGAAGATATCTAAAAGAAATAAAATCAAATTAAGGGATGAGAGAGGAATATATTGAGAGAGGGAGATAGGGAGAGATAGAATGGGGTAAATTATCTCACATAAAAGTGGCAAGAAAAAGCAGTTTTCTAGGAGGAGAAGAAAAGGCAGGTAAGGGGGAATGAGTGAATCTTGCTCTCATCAGATTTGAGCTGAAGAGGGAATACCATACGTACTCAATTGTGTATCTTACCCCACAGGAAAGAAGGAGGAAGAAGATAAAAAAGGGGGCATTGATAGAAGGGTGGGCAGTTGGGGGGGGGAGGTAATCAAAAACAACACTTTTGAAAAGGGACAGGGTCAAGGGAGAAAATTCAACAAAGGGGGATAGGTTAGGAAGAAGCAAAATATAGTTAGTCTTTCACAACATGAGTATTGTGGAAGGGTTATACATAATGATATGCATGTGGCCCATGTTGAATTGCTTGACTTCTTAGGGAGGGTGGGTGCGAAAGGAAGAGGGGAGAGAATTTGGAACTCAAAGTTTTAAAAATAGATGTTCAAAAACAAAAGTTTTTGCATGCAACTAGAAAATAAGATACACAGGCAATAGGGTGTAGAAATTTATCTTGCTGTACAAGAAAGGAAGGGAAAAAGGGAATGGGAGGGGAGTGGGGTGACAGAAGGGAGGGCTGACTGGGGAACAGGGCAACCAGAATATATGCCATCTTGGAGTGGGGGGAAGGGTAGAAATGGGGAGAAAATTTGTAATTCAAACTCCTGTGAAAATCAATGCTGAAAACTAAATATATTAAATAAAAAAATTAAAAAAACCAAAATTGTAAGAAATAATATATCCAGGCAGAACCAAGATAATAGAGTAGAGGCAGCAACCCAGTCAAACTCTCCCAACATTCCCTTCCAAACAACTTGAAAACAATGCCTCATATTGAATTCTGGGGCAAGAGAGACAATATAAAGTTGGGCTGAGGCATTTTTTTCTAGTCTAAGACAACTTAAGTGGTCAGCAGGAGAGATTGGTGACATAAGGGTAGGAGTTGGCCTACAGTGCATGGGGCTGTGGTACTACCAGTGGGCCTTGTAGGTTGCAGGGACAGCAGAAGCACAGCTTCGGAGCTCTCAGCCCAGAGATGGTCAGCAGGGGTTGGACAGCTGGTCAGAAAGAGATTGCAAGACAACTTTGGTTGGCACTGGGTGCAGCTGGTAATGATTGGTAACTCCAGTGCCCATTCACAGTTCTTGGTCACTGTTCTATACCCTTTGAGTCAGCAATACCATTTCTAAGTCTGAATTCCAAAGAGATAAAAGGAAAAGGAAAAGGACCTATTTGTACAAAAATAGTTATAGCTGCTCTTTTTGTGGTGGCAAAGAATCAGCAATTGAGGGGATTCCCATGAACTGGGGAATGGCTGAATAAGTTGCAGTATGTCATTGTGATGGAACGCAGCTGTACTATGAGAAATAATGAGGGGAATGGTTTCAGAAAAACCTGGGAAGACCTGTCATACACTGATGCAAAGCGAAGTGTGCAGAACTAGATCATTGTACGCAGTAGACAGCAATATCGTGATGATGATCTATGGGAAAAGACTTGCCTACTCTGATTAATACGATAATCCAAGATAATTCGAAGGACTCGTGATGAAAATTGCTATCTACCTTCAGAGAGAGAAATGATTAACTCTAAACGCGAACTGAAGTGTCATTTTTTCCACTTTATTTTTCTTGGTTTTCTGTGACATGGCTAATATGGAAATGTATTTTGCATGATCTACATGGATCCTAACATGGGCATTATATTGTTTGCTTTTTCAATGGGTGGGGGAGGGACTTAAGGGAGGGAGAGAATTTGGAACTCAAAATTTTTTTTTTAAATGTTAAAGATAAATGATAAATTTTAAGAAAAAAAGTAATTTGACCAGGTAAATTTAAGACATTTTTGGAACTTAGTACATAACAATGTATTAGTGTCCATGAGATTTTGTTTGTTCAAAACAGCTGGTAATAGATTTACATAGAGAAGGCTGAAGCAATGTGCCAAGAGTCAAGTTAAAAGTATAAAGTGGACACTCTACAGGTTTGTACATACAAGTTCCTTTTTTAGTATTTTGGCATTTTTTTGTGATAAGTACATTATCTGGTTTGTTATTTCAATACTTCAAAATATCCAAGGTTTCATCATATGGCTCTTCCTCCTCCTGAGGTAGAAGAGAAACCCTCTATCTCAAAAGGCCCTTTGTCAAGTCTGTGACAAAAAAGCAATACCCGATGGCCCACCTTCTGGTTATGAAGTGTGTCCAGACTTAACCAGGCTCCAGAAGAAAGGGGCACAGTTTCAGCACAAATGTGAACTTCTGCCAGAGCACGTACTTCACCAAAATAGCCTTTGAGAGCTCAGGGTCAGAACCCCAGGCCACAAGAAGCCATTAGAATGGTCATAATAACTTTAATTATCGGGTACTTCATAATTTACAAAGGGCTTGTGTCATAACAACACTAAGAAATAGGGACAATATTAACCCCATTTTATAAGATAAGAAAACTGAGGTTAAGAGGTGAAGTGATTGGCCCAAGATCACAAATAAGTTTAGTGGTAGAACTCTAACTCAAACCCACATCTTGTGATTCCACGTCCATTGTTCTCCAGAGGCAGGGAGGGGGACAGTGGATGGAGTACCAGGTCCGGAGTCAGGAAGACCTGAGTTCAGATGTTTACTACCTGTGTGACCTTGGACAAATCACTGAACCTTTGCCTCAGTTTCCTCAATTGTAAAATGGGGATAGCACCTACCTCCCAGGGTGATTGTGAGGCAAGTGTGGTGTAATTAGTATAGTGCCTGACACATAGTAGGTACAATATAAATGATATCTATTATTATTACGTAGTTATTATTTCACACTAACCCACTCTGTGCTTTCATGGAGGAATTTTATTATTATAAACTACTATTGTCTTAATATAAACACTGGTGGATTATTTCACTAAGGTTCATAATTTTCTAGTCTCAAATTTGTTATTATCATTATTAATTTAGTTCTAGTCTCAAAATTATTCCTACATGAATTCTCTACTTGCTGCACAGACAAGATGTATTGAATTTGGCATAGCAAAAATAGCACCAGATTTGGGCTTAGCATATGTAAGTTGAAATCTTGGCTCTGCTAATTACAATCTGTGTGATCTTGGGCAAGTCAGTTCACCACTTTGTGCCTTAATGAGGGGGTTGGATTGGATCAGAGATGTAGTCAGAACCAGATTAATATATATTTGGGAAATATTTAATAAAACATATAAGTATTAAAATATAGTAATACTACATTTTAAAATTAAGTCAAT
Source organism: Trichosurus vulpecula (assembly GCF_011100635.1). Lineage (NCBI taxonomy): Eukaryota > Metazoa > Chordata > Mammalia > Diprotodontia > Phalangeridae > Trichosurus > Trichosurus vulpecula. The sequence continues at coordinate 10,595,274 of NC_050581.1, read as the reverse complement.
ATATAGCCTGCAGGGATCTATAGTCATGGTTTAATGGTTCCTGTTTCTATTTGAGTTTGATACCACTGGTTTAGATGACCTTTGACTTTCTAGCTCTACAGGTATGATTCTATAGATTTATTAATTGCTGGCTTTTTCATATGTATCCTTAGATTTGCAATTCCAGGTACTCAGTATGGAAAACTATGGTATTTTTCATCAGGCTTCCCTGGTCACAAGGAGTGATGTTGAATCATTTTAATTCTGAATATATACCTCAGAAGTAGAAGTAGGAATGGCAGATAACTGATGGAGAGAAACATGAGAAACCAATGGAGAGTCTCAAGGGACCTGCTTTGATTCCATTAGAGAATAATCTCCTTGGAGAGGTAGGAGCTATCTCACTTTTGTATTTCAATTCTCAGGGCCGAGAACAATATGTGGCATGTGGTAAGATGCTTTATAAGTGGATGTTCCTGACTGATTCATAGGCCCTTTGAAAATACAGCATTCCAAGGTCATGGTGCTTGAGGGCTCAGCAATTTTAGATAACCATCTTGGTGTCATGGAGAACAAACCAGGTAACTATGCCTTCCAAGGGGAGGTGGTTTTCTGTTATAGTTGAAATAGCTGCTCCAGAGGGCAGGAATCGAAAGGACAGCGATTGTAGAGCAATTGGTAGTATTAGACTGGTTCAAGTGACTATGGGGGATGGTATATAATAAACTCTTATGGACACTGATGACTGTTTATGAGTTATTAACAAGGACAATCTCCTAGCAAATTGGCTAGTCAGTAAGTAAAATAGAGACAAAGATGGTGGGGAGGGAGAGAGAGGGAATGAGAATGGCCCTATGGGTTCCTAGGATAGCTTCTCAGTTACTGATTGAGAACAAAAAGGATGTCGCTTTTAACTTTCACTAAAGAAGCTTGGACCAAGACTTTTGAAAGAGGAATCAGTCAGCAGAGCAAAGGGATTTGTGTCCAGAAGTCAAGACAATCCTTGGTCCTTTGATACTCACGGCTACACTATCCTCTATACAACTTAGGGAGTCCGTTCTTGAGTTCATAGTTTGTGTTGAATAAAATTTCAAACCATTAAAGTCATTAAGGTCCTAAAGTGACATGTTTCTTTTCTCCCTACCAGAAGTTTAGGACGTGATTTTCTTAAAGTTTGCTTTCAAATGTTCAAATAAATGTACCTCTCTAGCTTTATACTAAGTCTGCTTACATTTCAAAGTTCCTACTCAGCTCTGGTCTTTTCATCAAGAGTGCTTGAAAGTTTAAATAACATTGAAAGTTCTCTGTTCCATTGAAGTTCTATTTTTTTCTCTGTAGGAATATACTTAGCTTTTCAATGTAAGTTATTCTTGGTTGTGACTCAGGGGTGTGTTAGAGCCAGCTGGTACAGGCTCTTGAGAACCAATTGTTAAATTTTCAGTTAAGCATTTACACTTCATAAATAGGCAAATGCTACAAATAAAGGCTTGCTTTATTGTTTTATGAGTTGTCATTTAAGAAAGCGATGGAGAAAATGCTAAAACCTAAAAGTGTAGTGTGTATATGTACATATATATACATACATGTACATACATATACATACATACATGGAGAGAGAGGGAGGGGGAGGGGGGGAGAATGCACTAGTTGATAAACATTTACCGACATACCACTGGTGGCAAGTCTATAATCCTTTGCCTTTTGGAATATTGTGCTCCAAGATTTCCTATTATTTATCATCAAGGCTTTCAGATCTTGTGTGATTTTAACTGTGATTCCTTGGTATTTCAACCCTTTGCTGTAATAGACGTGTGTGTGTGTGTGTGTGTGTGTGTGTGTGTGTGTGTGTAAAGAGACAGAGAGGTGGAAACTCTAGTAGGTTTTGACTCTGAAAATCCTAGAATTTTTCTTTGGGGGTTTCTTTCCGGATGTGATCAGTGGATTCTTCTTATTTTAACATTGTTTTCTGGTTCTAATAGATCTGAGCATTTAGGGTTCGCTTATAATTTGTTCAAATATGATTTTTAGATGTTTTTTATCATGCTTTTCAGGGGAGTTGACTGATTCTTAAATGATCTTTCCTTCATCTGTTTTCTAGATTATCTCTGATAAAACATGCCTTACATTTTCTTCTATTTTTAATTTTTTTGGATTTCTTCTAATTTTTTTTATCTCATGGAGTTGTTAATATCTATTCTACTCTTATTCTATTACTTAGGTAAGGTTTACCACTTCTTGTTCTAAGCTTTTTATTCCATTCAATTCTTTCCTGCAGAGTTTTCACTTAATTTTTTATCTCTTGCTTAATTTCTTCAGAGTCTCTGCTTACAGTTGTCGTAGAGCATTTCTGTCCTTTGAGGTTGGCTTTTTGGATTCACCATTCCTCGTGATGGCCTGCATCTAGTTGTGCTTCCTTATCTCTCCACTTTTACTTCCTGGATTGGTGCTTTGTACCAGGGCTGAGCAGCACCCTCTTTGCCGGTGGAATGAGTCCTGGTGAGGCCCACCATGCTGGAATGGGTCTGAAGATGAACCTATTGACTTTCTGGTTTTTGAGTACCAGAATGTTTCCAGGTGTGTCATCAGAGGTTGGCTATGTGGCAATTAGACTTTTTAGTTTCAAAGATTCACAAAGACCATCTAATTACTAAGTAGAGGGAGCATAATCTATTTCAGTTGAGGACATCCCCATACTAACACCATCTTGGCTGCTCGAAATGTCAAAATATAATAGAATTTACATGCAGCTTTGGAATACATGATATTTGCTGAAGATTCAGTATCCTGATTATGGTTGCCTATGTTCAATTAGTTTGCATTCTCCAAACACATTTCCTGAGCAGCAAAGAAAAGTTGGCTCCAAATAGAAAGCATGCCTTGGAGAGTCTACAAAGTAGATATAATTGGCATGTGGGTAGTTGTGAGCTGTCCGTACAATAAGACTTTATTCAAAGATTACCTGCCACAAAACCATGTTTTTCCCAAATCACATTGCTTTCCATAAATGAGATATATTGTAAATTTCTTGTCATTTTCTCATTTAATTTGCAGTTACAAGATTCATGTTGATGCATGTGCATATATGGTCTTTGCTGCTTTTATTTTGTGAATCTCTTTAGAAGCATTGCTTCAGTATAAGCTTACTCATTTAAAATACAAACAGATGAGGTAGTGTGGTAAAGTGGAAAGAACACTGGATTGGGAGCTGTCTTGATTGGTGACCAAGTACATGTTAACAGCCCACTAGCTGGCCTTCAGATCATTTTTCACATCCCACCCAGCTGTCTACCCAAACCATCTTGCTATCTTCCCCGCAGCTGTTGCTCCACTTCTCTCTACTTGGACCAGCACCTCCTGCTACATTTCCTGAATCCGTGCCCTGGCCCTTGGAGAAGTTAACCCACTCAGCTTCAGAACTTCTGAGTTATTTTGACTGGCAATTTATTGAGTACAAACTTTTCTTTAGCTTATTGACCTGCAGACCCCGCTTCATATCTCATCCAGCTGTCCAGCCATATCTCTGGCCCATTTTGCCTTCTACCATGCCACTGAACACTTACTTTGCATGCTTCTCTGTCTCAACTTTCCACCTCTTACTATAGGGACAGTAATTAAATCAATTCTCTTATTGTGTCTGGAAGGGTATTGACTATTGACTACACATTGACTAGATCAGCTCACCATCTAGGTCATTATCCAGACCAAAATGCCCTCTGGCTGCCACTTCCCTCTATGTGTTCTCTCCCCCAATAAGAATATATGTCCCTTGAAGGCAGGGGCTGTACACTTTTTGTATTTGTGTAGCCAGCATTTAGAACAATGTCTGGTACATAGTAAGCATTTAATAGGTTTAACATTTGTTTTAAATAATTCATTAGGAGTCAGAGGATGTAATTTCAAATCTTATGTCTACTAATTACTACCTGTGACATCTTGGGTAAGTCACTAAACTTCCATGGTCTTCAGTTTTTAATCTGTGAAATGAAGGGTTTGGATAAGCTGGTCTAGCTCTAAGGTCCTTTCCAGCTTTAATCTGTGATCAGAGCAGGGATCATGATCTTTTAAAAAATGCTTGATTTTTTCCTTATCTATAGTTTGCCATTTAAGGATTTAATCATTCCTTTAATGAATCATCAAATCAATACATACTATTTTTAAAAATTGGCAATTGGCACAAAAATTTGTTAGGAATAATATCTTTATTTATGTTACACTTTGTAGGTTTCAAAATATTTCATTCCCTGATGCTCTTCTCAGTTCTTCGTATATTGTCATTCCCCCAACGCAATGTAAGCTCTTTGAGGGTATGAACAGTTTGTATTTCATGCTTAGCATAGAACTAATTGCTTGATCAATAATCTGTGTCTCTGTCCATTCATCTGTCTATTGATCTATTTACCTACTACCTATTAACGTACCTACTCATATATCTATCTGCCTATCTCATATGACCCCTCATTGTAGCTTCTTGAAGGCAAGCAGAGTAGGTTTGTTTGTTTGTTTTTTAATCTCCACTTCCTGAATTAGGAAATTTAATGTCAGAGTTAAAGTGATTTCCCAAGCTTACATGTTGATATGGGATAGAGCTGGGACAGAATTCTGAATCCTTGTAATATGCCACCTTTGCTTGGAACTTTATTGTTGAAGAATAACTAAGGTCAAAATAATGAGGAACTTTCATGAGAAGAAGGGGAAATATGGAATTCAAATGCTAGTTACTGTCACAAAATCCCACATACCTTATGTGGGGCTTAAACAAAATGTTTATGTAGATAGAATATATATACATGTGTACATATATATTGAATGTGATATATATATATCTACACACACATACACACACACACACACACACACACACACACACACACATATATATATATATACATATACACATTATATATATTTAAAAGCTTGGCTTCATCACTTGATTCAAAGAATAAAAATGGCATGGGATTCAGAGGCTAGTTGGAGACATATGTAGGGTATGAAGAGACTGCAACATATTACCAACTGTAATTCTTTTAAAAATATATTTTTTATTTCATTAAATATTCCCAATTTTATGTAAAATGTTTAACATTCTTTTTCCAATTACATGTAAAAGCAATTTTTAACATTTATTTTTAAAGTTTGGGGGTTCTAAATTATCTCCCTCTCTCTCCCAACCCCTCATTGAGAAGGCAAGCAATTTGATATAGGTTATACATGTGTAGTTATGCAAAATATACCTCTGTATTAGTCAAATTAGTCCCTTGTGAAAGAAAATACAGCCAAAAACCAAAAAAGAGACATAAACAAAGTTGAAAAAAGTATGCTTTCTCTGGAGGTGAATAGCATTTTTCATCATAAGTACTTCAAAATTGTCTTGGATCATTGTATTGCTGAGAATAGCTAAGTTATTCACTGTCGATCATCATTCAACATTGCGGTTACTGTTTACAATGTTTTCCTGGTTCTACTCACTTCACTTTGCATCAGTTCATATAAGTCTTTATAAGTTTTTCTGAAACTAACCCGTTCATCATTTCTTATAACATGTCACAATCATAAAACACAACTTGTTCAGCCATTGCCTAGTTGGTGGGCATCCCCTCAATTTCCAATTCTTTGCCGCCACAAAAAGATCTGCTATAAATGTTTTTGTACATATAGGTTCTTGTCCTTTTTAAAAAAAAATTCTTTGGGATACAGACTTAGCATGGTTCATGGTAAGATTCACCTCTTTCATTCTCTATCTTCCCTGCCCCCCCAATCTCTCTCACTCTCTCTCTCTCTCTGTTTGTCTCTCTCTGTCTCTCTCTCTCTCTCTCTCTCTCTCTCTCTCTGCCTCTCTCTCTCTCTGTCTCTCTCTCTGTCTCTCTCTCTCTCTCTCTCTCTCTCTCTCTCTTTCTCTGTCTCTCTCTCTCGTACACTCACACACACCCACACACACATTTATCTATTGTCAGTGGTGGGAGATTCAGCTGATTCACACCAGTTTGGCAGAACTGATACATAATTTTATGTTGAGTATGGCGAACCAGTAGTTAAAATGGCACTTGCAATCAGCCAGCCAATGTGGAAATCACAAATATATATTCCCTGCCCATCCCCAGAAACGCTGCTGTGTCCTGGCTGGGGTCTGGTATGAAGGCACAGGGCAAAGCGGGAATGCAGCAATGAGGTACCCCCACGAGATGGAAGGAGGAAGGGAAGCGGGAGAGTCATACCGGGGATGGCTACACCCCCAGCAGAAGCTGCCACTGCTGGGGCGAGTGGGGCAGGGAGTGGGCCACAGCAGCAGAGGCTGCTATGGGCTTAGACCCTCCCCCCTCCCCTGCTTCTTCCCTCTCCATCTGCTTGTGAATTAATCACCCATGGGCCAGCAGGGAAGCTAGAGGGCTGGGACCATGCATAAAGGTGAGAAAAAGCAAGCAGTTACTTTGGGCTTTCTCCCAGGGCCTTCTGCCTCCTGCCTGCTTACCATTCCTACTGCACCTATCTGGAGGAGGCAGAAGGCACTGATAGTGGAAGTCACCAAACACATGGCCTCCACTGATGCCCCCACCACTGTCGCCCTCTGGCCTGGCCTTAACTGACCCCTCTCCCTCTGCCAGCCCCCCTCCTCTTGTAATCAGCCTGCCTCTTTCTCCCTGGGCCTGAGCCCTGACAAGAGCTGGTCCCAACTGATCCTGATGACTGAGGGACTCTTGTATCATGAAAATCAAGGGTGCCAAGGGCTCAGAGGGAGTGTTCCGTGGGGGGCAGAAGAAGGGGGGCAGGGGGAGACTTGCTAAAAAATCAGATTGTCCTTGGTGCCTCAGACTTGGCCTTTTAGTGTAACTAAAGCTGTTCAAGAGAAACTCTGACTTTTTCCCTGGTGCTGAGCCCACCTTAGTCCTGATGTCTCCAGGTCTCAGGATGGTGTTGGCTGACTCCTGGGAGAAGTTGGGCTGAGAGTCCATGGCTACAACAACCCCATGTATACGACCTGACACAAGACCATTTTTCTGAGGTGGTCCAGGGCCTTATCACACACACACACACACACACACACACACACACACGAGACATTCATACACATCCACCAACGTTCACTCACACACACACCTTCATACACACTCCCAAATACACAGTCACAGACTCATGTACATGCACATATGTTCACTTACACATTCATACACATTCACACACACATACACAAGCTGACACACACTCACAGACTATACATATTCTCATACACACACATACATACACACACATTCATACACATTCACTCAATGGTCATTAGGGCAGAGAACCAGTTGTTAATTTACTTGAATCCCACCACTGGCTATCATCCAAATAGCTACCTATCTATCTATATCTACTTTCCATTTGAGCAACATAGGGATAGTGTAGGGTATTTCCCCTACTAGTGAAGGTTATCAACTCTTCTGCAATTCATCATCTCTGAGACTTATGCAGAATACTGAGAGGTCAAGTATCTTGTCTGGATCATAGCCGGCATGTGTCAGAGGTGAGACTTGAACCCAGACCTTTTGGGCTTTGGGGCCAGCTCTCTATCAAATATACAAGACCATAGCATTTTAAAAATTAAATAAGTCAGAATTTAATGGGGATAAAATAAAATGCAATATTTGGATTAAAATCCCCCAATTTTACAAATCATAAGATAATAGACATCTTATTAGAGTGTAGTTTGTGTGCTGGGGATTTTTAGCATCCTGTGAGTTTAATATAAGCAAACAGTGTAAAATAGTATTTATAGAACCCAGGAGTCATAGGAAATTAAATTCCAATTATGAAAGTTGAAAAGTAATGACAAAGGAAGGAGAATAGCTTACCCATTGTCTAGAGCAAAGTAAAATGTATGCCCTGAAACAATGGAGTCTGCAACATCTAATTCTCAATCCAAAAAAGGCGCACATTGTTCATGAAGTTATCGTCTTCATTAACCAACAATAACATGTTATCAGTCTGCTACTTATCTCTGACCTCTATTCATTATTTTGTCCAACAAATTTCTCTAGGGTTTACAAGCTCAAGGTTATCAAGAGGAAGGCAATTAAATGCCTTGGCCCAGTTTCCTTGATTTGAAACAAAACAAAACTTTTTTTTAACCCTTAGTCACTCTTACTTAAGGGAATTGTGTATATTTATCTAGTTATTCTAAATATAGCCTTTAAAAAATTAGATAGGTGAAGATGTACCCTCTTAGAGTGAAAAAATGTTAACTCATTAAGGACTCATCATCACCCAATCAAAATGAATCCCATTTTGTGCCCTGAGGATGACTGTGAAAATGTAATGCCTGATCGTAGAGCTCAGGTGACGAAGAGCCAGCCAGCTGAACTATTTCTATATTCTTGTGAAAATAGGTTAATTCAACAAACATGTATTAAGCACATGCTCTATTCAGAGGACTCAGCTAGATAATGGGGTAGATAAAACAGAACTTAGAGCTGAGCTCTGCATGATAACTTGGGAGCTGGAAGGGTTCTTAGAGGTCCCCTAGTCCAATTCTCTTATTTCCCAGGTGAGGAAACTGAGGACTATAGAATTTAAACAATTTACCTGAGGTCAAAAAAACAGTAAACTGCAGAGGCAAGACCTGATTCCACAGTCTGTGTGCTTTTCATTGTCCTAAGTTGTTTTTCATCAGAAAAACTTAGGAGGCAGAATAATACAGTGTAATGTGTGCTATAGATTTGAAATCAGAGAAACTGGGTTTCATTTCCTTATCTACTATTTACTACCTGTGTGTTCTGGGTCAAATCACTTAACCCAACAGTGAGGAACCTGTGGCCTTAAGGCCACATGTGACCCTCCAGGTCCTCAAGTGTGGACCTTTGACCTGGAGGGCCACATGTGGCCTCAGGGCTGTAGGTTCCCCACCCTTGAACCTGTCTGAGCCTCAGTTCCTCATCTGCAAAATGCGGGGGTTTAACTAGATGACTTTTCAGGTCTTTATTAGTTCTAGGCTGTAACCCCTTTATAACTTATAGTCTTAGGGAGTTTCCTGAGCCTCAGAGATGTTAAGTTACTTACTTGTCCATGGTCTTACAGCTAGTTAATGTGCAAGGTAGGATTTGAACACATGGCTTCCTGATTCCAGATCCAGCTCCCTATTATATTGCCTTGCAAGAAGCATAAGAGCTGCTGATAGACCTAATGATGCTAGGGGACTTACTCTCTCCCTGTTTTCTTTAGGAGCCTCTTATAGCACATATAGATGAATTGGATTTAGTCCTGGGGCAACTGACAGATTGGGCTCTTTTATCTCAGTCTTTCACTCTTTACAACCCCACCTCACTTAAAGTTTCAGTTTGTCTTCTATCTAAGGTCTCCCCAAGACGAAGATTTAAAAGGTACTTGGTATGCACGCTGTAGATAAGTTATGGGACAGCTATTTCTTTCCTATCCACAAAAGAAATTATAAACCATACAAAATACCCACAAGTACACATCTCTAAAACCTTAAAGCAATCAGCAGGAATAAGGGAACTACTGTTATGCTTTCCTAAGAACCTGAGACTTAAACTTCAGAACATCATGCATTTTGTGGGAATGCTGAATAGGAATTTTTATTTTTGGTTTTTACCTCAGTTCTGTGCTGTCTAAATAATTCCCTTCAGGGCCTGGCAAGCAAGGTCAAGGGTTGTGCACATCCTCCAGCTGGTCATCACTTTCTGTGATGAGAAAAGTCCTCCTTCTGCCAGTCACCTACATCTGAGAGACCCAGGAACTCTAACCTCTCAAACTCATCGGGTTTCCCTCTAAGGATGGGACTCTCCATCTCAGGATCCCTGTGCAGGTACCTATGTGCAAGAATTAAACACAAATCAGATGGTAAAATTGTAGCTCAGGGCCAGAGGTCCAGGTTCAGTTCACCTAGCAGAACCCTTGCTTTAGTGGTTGGGTGCTCACAGACAACATATTACTGGGGTGGAGGTGGGGGGAAGGGTGCTGCCTCTTCCCCTCCTCTCATTGTAAGCCCAGGAAATGAAAGCTACTTTCCATGGATTCGAGGGGCAGGAAGGAAGAGAATGAAATGGAAGCTGTTCTTCCTTTTAATCAGAAGTGTTCCTTCCTTCTGTCACAGGGTGGGAGCAGCACTAATGAACCTATTAATGCCTTATACTAAAGCACCTAGTCCTTTTAGTCTTGAGCTAGACATTTCCCCAGAAGTGGCTCAGTACTCCATGGGATTATACTCTTACCAGATTGGAGCAGGTGACCCTGCTGTTTATCCCATCTCTTTATCATTCCTTGATATATGAAGACAAAAATGAAAGAATGTGTGCTCTCCAGCACTTACAGATGATGGTATAATTTAGCTATGGAGATCTTCAAGAAAGGTTGTACTTAACTCTGTCAGCCCAACACACAGATTCAAACATGAATTATGCAACTCATTTCCAACTCAAAGAATTCGCAATGAGGATTTGAAAGAAGGATTAGGCTTGTTTTGCTTAGCCCCAGAAGGCAGAGCTAGGAGCAATGAGTGGAAGTTACAGAGGCAGATTTTGGCTCAACAAAAGGGAAATTATTCTAATAATTTGAGTTGGCCCAACTGGAATGAACTTCTATAGAGCCAGTGAATTTCTCATCACTGGTGGTCTTCAAGCAGACTCCAGATGGCCATTCGAGGGAGATGTAGCAGATATTCCCATTCTGGGACATTCTCGTAGGTCGATTTCAGTTCTAATGTTCCATGATTCTCTTTAACTCAGTGGTCTGTGGATTGTGACATGTACGATTTCCACTGATGGTGTTGTTACATACTGATGATCGACATCACCATGAGTAGTCCTGCAATGTAAAGAACCTGCTTATGAGAATGGGAATGCTTCATTTGATAAACACTGCCCTCTATTATGTGGGAAAATTTAAATTTAAAGTGGGAGTAGAACTAATGGTGACATTTCTGAGGCACATTCAGAATTAAAGCTGTACAATTTTATGAATAATAGGATACACCATGCTCTGTTAATGAACACAGTACTGGCAATTCTCAGAGTCACTGATACATTTATATGGAAGGCTTTCTGACTCAAGAGGTGCAATAAGCAGAACACAAAAAACAAAATGTCCGGTAGTTTTCAAATCAACTACTACCCCAAAGTGGACAACCAAAACCCATTTAGAAATATTATTAAGAGAATGAAATGAAAGATTAGCAATATATACTTTTGCTGGGGGGAGGGGAACCTATCTTATGAATCTTATAAATATCATTGTAGAGTCAGAGTAAAGAGAGGGGGTACTACATGTACAGAGAATTCAACCACCATTTCAAGAGTTTGTGCCATTGCATGTAGAATGGTTTAAAGTGACTAGGAAGAACTGAGATGCATAAAGAAAAAAATCTATTCGTGGGGTATGATACTGCTAGAAACACTATTCTGAATTTGGGCTTGATTGTCTTTCCTTCCTGGCTGGTAACTTCTAGGACCTACTTCCAATTATTCAACATCAAGTATTTATTAAGTAGCTACTATGTGCCAGGCATTGTAGATCCAAATACAAAGAATAAAACAATCCCACTAGGAAGGAGTTTACATTCTAATTGGGCAACAACTTTTGCAGTTTTATTTTCTACTGTTCCTTTTTGCCCCCTATACTAAACCAACTCGATGATGTGATCTCTTCTTCAAATATATTTCATGCTTTTGCATGTCTATAATTTTGATCAAGCTGTTGTATTCGGTAATGTTCCTGGTTCCAAATTCCTATCCATTCTGAAAGACACAGACTACCCCATGAAACCTTTCTTTAATATCCCAGTTAGATATGTTCTTTCCATACTTTGAATATTTTATAGTACTTTAAAACTAATTTTTAAAATCTATTTTGTTTTTATATTGCTTTCATTCCCAAATATATCCTTCCTCTCTTCTCTACCCATTGAATTATTCCTTGTAAAAATTAAAAATCAAAGAGGGTAGAAAAAACAGTTTAGCAAAATTAATACACCCCTCAACCATGTCCTACAACATGTGCAATATTCTATACCCTTAGACACCACCCCCCATCTCTGCAAAGAGGGGAGGGGCATACATTTTTTTCAATTTTTCTCCAGGGCCAGGCTTAGCGTTATATTTACATAGCACGCAGGCTTTTGTTTTTGTTTTGATTTTTCCACTTAGTTGTTGTAAACATTGTTTATACTGTTTTTTTTTGGTTCTGCATACTTCAAACCGCAGCAGTTCATATGTCTTCCCATGCTTTTCTGAATTCTTTATATTTTATTGTTTCTTACAATGCAGTAACATTCCATTACATACATGTACCACAATTTATTTAGCCACTCCTTAATTGTTAGACATCTATTTGTTTCCATTTCTCTGCTGTTACAAAAAATTAATATTTTATACTTTTTGTGGTATGTATGACCGAATCCCTTATGTTCTAGTTGTTTGTGAACATGCCTTATCTCCTCATCTAGACAGAGGAAAGCAACCTTGTTTCAATCTTAAGTGCTTAAACAACACTTAGTTGTCTAGAAGCATATAGCACTAAGGGCTTTATTTTGTTATAACAAATAAAAATTAATAGTGTAAATGACCTGGTCTAAAGTCCTTGGTCTCTTTTGAACTTCAAGTCTAATCAGTCTTCCTTGAATAGGAAACTTAATCAATTTCAGGGAAGGATTTTTAATTCTGGAGAAGATGCAAATTGGCATGAGTGAGTAGAACAGGGAAGCATTATAGAATAGATTCATTTGTTCACCTGATGGAGAGAGGATGGATCCTTTAGTTTAGCAGGGTAGAAGGGGTCTCTTTTGCTTGCTCTGACCTAAGAAAAGTCTTAATTTAGTTTTCCAGGAAGATAGATCTTTCTCATGTGTGTTAACACTATTACTGTTCCCTTTGGTGAATAATTTGAAGAAAACCTAGACCTACCCGTGTACTTAGGGGAGAGGATTTCTTCATATTTTGTTTTACTATCTTTACAAGAAATAAGTTGGAAATGGGTTGGGTCAGATAGCTTTCTTTGTAAGGGTGAGATTTTGTCCCTCAGAATCCCTCTCCAAGAAGAATCGCTTATGTATGAATGCAGTTCTCTCCAAAGCATGCACAAGCATTCTCTGCCTCTTATGAACTGTTGTGTGGGAGTTTGGAGTGAGCCTACTTTAAACTAATTTTTATTTAAAGATCACTCAGAGGTGTTCATCATATGTCGACTTCCATTGGAAAGCTCTTTGGAGACTGAATGGGAGATTTCAGTGACAAAATTCCATGTCAGATTAAATCATCAGGTTTCTGGTTTGACTTATGTGAAGAGCCAAAGTCAGCTATTGTTTTAGAGATTCAACTGATTCAAATAACGGACAAGCATTTAAGCATATCCTATATGCCAGCTATCATGCTAGGCACTGAGTAAACATAGATTAAAAATAGAACAATCCTTGCCTTCAAGGAGTTTACATTCTCTCTAGGGAGATAACACATCCAAATATAAGTATATACAAGAGAAATGCAAGGTACTTTTAGGGGGAGGAATTAGCTGGTTAGAGGATTAGCAAAGATCTCATATAAGAAATGGTGTTTGAAGGAAAATTGGGATTTTAAGAGGTGGTGGTGAGGACAGAATGAATCTCAGGAATGAGAGACATCCTGTGCAAAGGTGTGATGAAGGAGAATTAAAGGTTATTTGGGAGGAATAGCAAGACCAGTTTGACTGGATCATAGAATGAATGAAGGGGAATAATATATAAGAAGCAAGGAAAGGTAGCTTGGAGGCAGCTTATGAAGGGTTTCAAATGCCAAACAGGGAAGTTTATATTTGATCTTGCCTGGTGATTCATTCAAAGGCTTCTTTACAAATAAATCATACTGTCCAAAGTGGAAGCCTCTTCCTGAGACCTTTTGCTGTGGCTGAGCTGGCTCCCATGGTCATGTTCATAGATCTCTAACAGATACGCTGCTAATAGTTCCCTGTGTACTGTATTATCATGGTTTAGAAGTGACTACCATAGGAGAGTCTGAACTCCTCAGCCAAACCTAGATTAGGACAATCACCCTCCACTGCATTTAGAATGGCTTTGGAATCCTAGATTCTCTGAGTTGGAAGGAATGTCGGAGATCATCTTGTCTAAACCTTACCTGAATTACACAATTTGTTTGCAGCAGAGGACATCAATCCTTGGAGGTTTCCAAGAAAAGACTTAATGACTACCCTTTCTGAATATGGTAGAAAGGATTCTTGTTCACATATGGGTTAGACTAGATGGCCACTGATGTCCTTTCTAATGCTAACCATTACTAACAAATTTTTATCCAGGGTCTATTTGAATGTTTCAAGTAATAGAAAACTTTTTTAAAGCTTTCTAGGCTTCAGTCTCTTCATTATTGACTTTTGAAAAAAAATTTGGGTAGGGCGGTGAGGTGAAAACCCATGCAAACTTTCATGCAAAGGTATGAAAAGAGAACTGAGAAAACAACTTAGTGGTGGACTGTACGTTCAAGATAACTGGGGGGTGGGGAGAGGGGGAAAGTGAGGAGAGGAATAAGATAGAAGCTCAAGTTAAGTGAAAAATATCTTCAGCATAGGAGAGACCTGACCATGTTTGGAAAAGAAGATATAGAATCATTGGGGAAAGGAATATTGAATATGTTGGAAAAGGAGGTGATAAGGTTGAGAATGGAAATGGGCTATAGTATCAGAAATCTAGAATCATTGGGGGAAAGGGATATTGAATATGTTGGAAAAGGAGGTGATAAGGTTGAGAATGGAAATGGGTTATAGTATCAGAAATCTAGAATCATTGGGGGAAAGGGATATTGAATATTTTGGAAAAGGAGGTGATAAGGTTGAGAATGGAAATGGGTTATTGTATCAGAAATCTAGAATCATTGGGGGAAAGGGATATTGAATGTGTTGGAAAAGGAGGTGATAAGGTTGAGAATGGAAATGGGTTATAGTATCAGAAATCTAGGATTTCTGCTCTGAGGCTGAAGGAAAGAATGAGGCGTGAAAAAAATGTTCCTCTAAGACAAGAGTTCATTTGGGATCAGTGAACTTATTTTAAAAATATTTTGATAACTCTGTTTTAATGTAATTCGTTTTCCTTTGTGATCCTATGTCTTTTATGCATTTAAAAACATTATTCTCAGAAGGGGTCCATAGGCTTCGTCAGACTGCCAAAGTGGGCCATGATACACAAAAAGGTTAAAAATGCTTGTTCTTAGAAGCCCTGTTTAAGATGTCCAGCAGGGATTTCAACTGGCCTGAATCCCATTGTTTGGGAGAACACATTTGGTGGAAAAGAGTGTGTGTTTCCCATAGCACAAGGAACAATAGCGTGGTCTATTCCTGCTGGCAGCAAGATGGCTTTTTATCAAAATACTCCTGGAGGCTGGAAGCCTGAGGAAGACAGCTGGGATGGAACAGGACCTGGATGTGAAGTAATTCTGGAGTGGGTCCAGTGATTTTTGAATCTGTAGTAAGCAGCTAGACTGATCTGAAAAGCAGCGTGGCTTGTCTTGGATAAAGGAAGTCTTAGGTGACCTGGGGTCATCAGAACAATGGAATGTCCCTGCAGCTGGACTGTGGCTGTCCTTTGCCTTTGCTGTGGCCCCTGGCAAGCACTTGCAAAGGTTGTTCTCTGTGCTGTTGCTGTTCAGTCTCTGGTATAATTCGTGGTGTTGGAAATCAACTTTTTCGTTTCTTTCTCTTTCCCATTTTCTCCTCCTTTCCTTAAAACCTCAATTCGTAAATATTGCTATATTTTATATATTTTACAGAGAAGAAATGTGTGTATTGTATAGCAAGTCAGCATTGGAGCCAGGAAGACCTAAAATTTTAATTAAATTAAAATGATAGCTTTAGAGCCTGAAAGAATCTGAGAGCCTATCCAGTCCAACTTCCTAATATTACAGATGAGAAAGCTGAGGCATGTAGTAGTTATGCGACTTCACCAGGGTCATGTAGCTAGTAAACATTGGAGGTAGGATTTGAATCCAGGACTTCTTGCATCCCAAGTCCAGGTCTTAATTTCAACACATATTAGTTGTGACTATGGGCAAGTCATTTAACAACTCAGTACTCCAGCAACCTCTCTAAGAGGTTCTTATCTGCTCTAACAGAGGGAATTTTGACACTAGAAATTCCCTACCTACACAAATGAAGTGTTTCATATTTATATTTGTGTGTGTGTGTGTGTGTAATTTCCTAACCAGGAATTTCCTACACTGATGAAATAACTCCAAATCTATTTTGGTTTATTTCATCACTGAAGGGGATTTCTTGGTGGAGAAAATCCCTCCACTGAAGAAGGTCAGCAACTTGTCTATAACTTGCAGTCTTAGGATAATGCCTGGGGGCCCTGAAAGATCAAGTGCCCTACCTATTGTCACACAGTCAGTACTTCTCAGTCAGAAGATGACCCCAAATCATCTGGAGTTCCCCATGCAACCCATCTGTCTCTTGATTTTTCTCTGAACTCTCTGTTCATCTCTCTGCCCATTCTATCTCTCTTCCCATCTGTCTGTATCTCTGTCTCTGACAATAAAGCAGAGAAAGAACCTGGACTAGTTATCCTCTCAACCCATTTTCAGGCTTTGTAAAAAATGGAGGAGGCAAGAAAGAATTAAATAGGAAAGAGGGAGTGTTTGGGGTTCTTGCCTCAGGTACAAAAATTCCTAGTTATGGCTCTGGTTCATGCTGTGACTTATGAACTTCAAAAGTTCAAGTACAGTCAGCCCACTAAACAAAGCTTTCATTAGGGACACATCTGACTCGGGATCACAGACACGTTTGGAAAGTCTCCCAGGTAAGCAGCCTCTCCACAATTATGCTTTTGTGTCACATGTATTTCTTACTGGGCTCTCTGCTTTTTTAAAATTTTTTAAAGGTATTTTTTATTTTTTGGAGGCAATCAGGGTTAAATGACTTGCCCAGGTTTGCACAGCTAGGCAGTGTCCAAGGCCCAGTTTAAATTTAGGTCTTCCTGACTTCAGACCTAGTAGTCTATCCACTGTGCCAGCTAGCTGCCCTATACTTGTGTCAGTATATTTTAAATAAGGTAGTTATAGGCAACCTCAGAAGGAGAGAGAAGGGTTCCTTTATGAGGACAGCTGATAGAACGATGGCGTCAAACTCAAGCAGAATTTAGGGGCGAAGGGGCGTGCTACTAAGCCACACATAAGGATCCCTGTGGGTGACTTAGTTTTAAAATGTAACATTATGTTCTAGTGTATTTTTTATTCACTTTGTTAAATATTTCCCAATTACCCTTTATTATTAAGCACCAATTATACGCCAGGCACAGCGTTAAGCACTTTAAAGGTATTATCTTATTGGATCTTCACAACAATCCTGTACCCCCTTGTAGAAATGAAGAAACTGAGGCAGGCGGAAGTGAAGTGAGTTGCTTACTAGAGTCACACAGTTAACTAGTAAGTTTCTAAGGCCAGATATGAACTCAGTTCTTCCTGCCTCCAGACTCAGCCTCACTAGGAAGTACCTGAAACCTCTCCCCTAGATGGATTGCTCCGCCTTCCTGATGATCACGTCAAGTCATGAGACATTTATTAAGCGCCTACTATGTGCCATGCCCTCTGGAATATGAAATATGATAACATTATGGACGAGAGAGAGAAAACACTCTGTTCTGATCTGCTGCCAAGAAGAAAGACAACTATGGGGAATGGGAGGGACAGAGTGGATGGAGAGATATAATCCATTTGTTCCCCCTACTTGTATGCATTAAAATGGAACCTACAGCTGTGTTTCTTCCCTTTCCATCTTAGATTCTAGGATCTTTGAAGGTAGAAAAGGGATGTGACAGAAAAGAAGTCAACACCAGCTTTCTTCAGATTCATACCAAGTTCTGTTTACTTTTCTTCCTACACTTATTGTTGTAATAAAAAACCTAAGGGATTACCACTAGTGGTGGGAAACTCAGTCATTCTAAACTAATGTTTCAGTCCCCAATTCTATCCTGTGGAGTAGTACATCCCATGGAAAAGCTGTCAGAATAATTGAAACAGTGCCAGCCTCTGGATTCCCACAGTACCATTTTTCCTGTGAAGTTACCTCGACATCCATCCAGTTAAAAACACAGATAAAATAGGCATAAGTATTTTAGAATGCCTCCCTCTCTCTTTTTGTGTAAGTAATAACATGTCAGTTCAATTGAAATTGAGAGTTTTTTCTCATAAAACCCCAAACCACATGGAACTACTGTGTTGAAATCCCCCATATGGAGAGCATTCTGGAGAACATTCTGTATAACCTTGAAATTTTCTCTGACAATGAGCAGCATTTTTTCTCGGGTGAACATTATCTCAGAAGGAAAAAAAAATACAACGTACCAAGTGTATGTCTTATTCAGATCTTTTATTTTGATCAATAGAACTTGGTATCTTAACAGATAAAAAGGGAGAAATAAAGATTTTTTTTAGAATTCTGACTTTTAAAGGTAGTAAATCAAACTTAAAAATGGGATTTTATTATAAGCTTTTTCCATGTTAAAGCATTAGACTCCTGCCTCTCTAATATACAGTCTGCCATTTTCAGTTTGTTAAACAAATGTGACCCATGGCCCAGCACTCTGGGCTCTCAGCTTACACATAGGGGTGTAATAGTGGGGCAGTCACCCTTTCATCCCCCGCTAAAGACACCTTCTCTTTGGTTTGCTTTGCTCCTGCCCTGAGTTGCATCTGGGAAATCTCAGACTGTAATTTGAATATAGCTTGTTTAGGTCTGCACAGATGCGAGAAAAAGAGTCCTCATCTCCAAAGTCAACCCCCTAGGTGCACATTAGGTACAAGGTGATCTTTAGCTAATCCCACAGAAATTGCAGAAGACACATAAAGGACTTGAAATAGCTCACGAATAACTGATGTAAGTGCATTGGTTACTCTTGAGTCCTATACCATCTCTTACATATGCAGTGATATCCAGTGAGGGAAACAAATTTGGGGGTCCTGGTGGAGTAACCTCTTGACATTCTGTTGAGACTCATTTTCATTTTACAGAACCATAGAGGCACCCTTCCTTAGGGTAGTTCCCCTTTGAGTGTGCATGTCCCTGGAAAACAAATTTGTTAGCAAGGCAATCATTTTTCTATTTCCTCTTCCATTGCCATTTAGAGGCAGCTAGGTGGCACAGTGATCGGGAGCACTAGATCTGGAGTCAGGAAGACCTGAGTTCAAATCCAGTTTCAGACACTTTCTACCTGTGTGACCCTGGGCAAGTCTGCTTGGTTTCCTCTGCCTAACAACTCCATCTTCTTTTTCTGTCATGTTGGATCCCCAAATTCGTCTTTTTTTAAAATTTATTTATTTATTTTTAGTTTACCACACACGGTTCCACATAATTTCGAGTTCCAGATTTTCTCCCCTCTCTCCACCCTTCCTCCCCAAGATGGCCTGGAATTTCATATAACTACCATGTATAACTTCGCATTGAATTAATTTATACACTAGTCAAGTTGTGGAGAAGAATTATGACCAATGGAATGAATCATGAGAAAGAACAGACAGAACCAAAAAAGAAAAAAAAAACCCAAAAACAAAAACAAAAGAGAAGCAAAAAAGGCGAGCATGTAGTATGCCTCAATCTGTATTCAAACTTCACAGTTCTTTCTCTGGATGAAGATAGCATTCTCCATCGTGAATCCCTTGGAGTTGTCCTTGCACCTTACGTTGCTGAGAAGAGCAAAGTATGTCAGGGTTGGTCCTCACGGAATCCATATATCTGTGGTTGTGTACAATGTTCTCCTGCCTCTGCTCCGCTCACTCAGCATTATGTCGTGTAGGTTTTTCCAGGTTGTTATGAAGTCCGTATCATCCCCATTTCTTATGGCACAATAATATTCCATTACCTTCATATACCACAGCTTGTTCAGCCATTCCCCAATTGATGGGCATCCCTTTGATTTCCAATTCTTGGCTACCACAAAAAGAGCCGCTATAAATATCCTTGTACATATGGGTCCTTTTCCCACTTATGTGATTTCTTTGGGATACAACCCTAGAAGTGGTATTGCTGGGTCAAAGGATGATCATTTTTATAGCCCTTCGGGCATGGTTCCAAATTGCTCTCCAAAATGGCTGAATCAGCTCACAACTCCACAAGCAATGTAACAATGTTCCAATTTCCCCACATCCTTTCCAGCATTTATCATTTTCCTGTTTTGTTATATTAGCCAATCTTAGAGGAGAGATGTGGTATCTAAGAGTTGTTTTGATTTGCATTTCTCTAATCAGTAGTGATCCAGAGCATTTTTTCATATGCCTATAGATAGCTTTAATTTCTTCCTCTGAAAACTGCCTGTTCATATCCTTTGGCCATTTCTCAATTCCCCAAATTCATCTTGCTTCTTGACATTTCCCCACTATCTTCTTCACTTCAGACTCATTGGAAAACTCAATCCCTTCTACATGCATCCTGGATTCCATCTCCTTTTATTTTCTCCAGCAGGTTGCATTTCCCCCTTTCCCTCTCATTTCCAACCTTTCCTTTTCTATTGACTCCTTCTCTGTTGTCCACAAATGGTTTCTTTCTCCCAAATCCTTAAAAAACCCTCACTAATCCTCTCATCCCTCCTAGCTATCATTCTACATCTCTCTTCCCCTTCACTGCTTAATTCCTTTCGAAAGCCCTCCTCACCTCCTCTCCTAGGTTTCCTTCAAAACTTAATTCAAACTCAGCCATCTGCAAGATGACTTTTCCCGTTCTCCCCTCAGTGCATTCTCTCTGAGATTACATTCCACCTTCTCGATCTCTCTCCCTCCCTCCCTCTCTCTCCCTCTCCCTCCCTCTCCCTCTCCTTCTCCCTTTCTCCCCCCTCCCTCTCCCTCCCTCCTCTCTCTCTCTATATATATAGATATAGCTATATTTCTATATAGAAATCTACGTGTCTTTGCAAAACACAGGAACTGTTTTTGCTTTTCTTTGTATTTCCGGTGCTTAGCACATCCTGTATGCCAGATACATAGTAAGTGCTTTTTGACTAAGGAACAATAAAAAAACAAGTTGATTGATTGGCTGACAATGAGGACTTCCCGTTCTGCAAAACCCTCTTGGTTCTCCAATCCCATTCTCCATAGAATGTGGAAAAGTGGCAGTTATCCAGAGATTCCTTAGGACATAAGCTTAAATTGGTAGACAGCTCATGGACTCTCCTTGCTTTATCTTCCTCTGCTGTGGAGAATCTGATCGTTTCTGCTGTTGAGGTGGAACATTGAAAATCAATTACTGTGACTTCTGGGTCACATGAAGAAGAAGATGGCATCCCCATGATCTATTAAACTTCCAGATTGAGTAAATGAGTTCAGGCATCTATGAATAATTACTGTAAAATGAAGGAAAATTATTTAACATTTGATGAGACAGAAAACCTTGTAGAATTTGAGAACGTGGAACCACAACATGGTATTCCCTGAGTAGTTTGAAAGAGAGATGAGAATTATGAGAATGGAATTTACGTCCTGCACAGCCAAAATAATGAGCAGAACAGAAAAATTTGAACATGCTGTGGAGATCCTTACCAAAGAAACAAAAGAGAAAACAATACATTGGGAATGTAAATATACAGAGGTGAAGGACAACCTAGAAGAAAAGCAAAAACCAACAACATTAAAAGAAAATGTGCTCAGTACACGAGCAAAATATATGGATTTCAGAGACAGGATGCGTAGAGACAGCCTAAGGATCATATGTCTCCCAAAATAATCTGACAGGGCAAAAACCTTAACACCATAATCAAAGAAACAATAGAACTGAACTGCCCACAAGTTCTGAACATAGAAGTGAAATGTCAGTTGAAAGAATTCACAGATTGCCTCCAGAAAAACTACCCAAGCCTGCAAAGTCCAAGACACATTGAGGTTAAATTTAACAATAATTCAGAACCAAAAAGTTCTGCCAGCATTAGGAGAAAGACCTTCAAATACAAAGGAAAAGATGTTAGAATAAAGCAAGACTATTCTGTGCCCACCAAAAAAGAAGGGAATGGAATAATGTGTCCTGACGGTCATTGGAATTTAGGATACAACTCATGGTGACCTTTCATGCAAATCTGAGCTTAACCATGCAGGACAAAACATAGATGTTTAATAACAAAGAAGAGTTTGAAACTTTTTTAGAAAGAAAACCAAAATTTATAAGATGATTTGCCTCTTGGACATCCCCAAAATAAAATCATAATAAGAGTAAATAATTACAGACAGCAACAGCAACTGAGTGACAACAACAACAACAAAACCAGTGAGAGACTTCCTTCTAAAACCATGCAAGGAGGCAAGGGTGAAGGCAGAAATCTGGTAGAGGTAACAGTGAAGAGGCAGATGGGGGGCAATACTGTGACTATAGGTACGTGCTTCTTTTGTAGGACTAAATTACAACATGAGAGAGTACATTAAAAGATGGGAAAGGGTCAGGGGGATGACAAGAAATGAGTAATGTGCCAGGGTCAAATCAAGGGCTAGCAATGATGGGAAGGTGACCTCTGTGGTCTCAGGGTAGATCCTACAGGGGCTTGGGTGACGAAACTATGAAAAGGAAAAAAGTTCCCAGATACTCAATAATATGTATAGTAGCAGTTCTTGTTATAACCAAGAATTGTAAACAAAGTCAATGTCCATCAACTGTGGAATGGCTAAACAAATTGTGGTACAGGAATGTAATGGAATAAAGTTGTGCTGTAAGAAATAATGTGTGATGAATACAGAGAAGCATGGAAAGATTTACATGAACTGATACAGAGCAAAGCAGAACTAAGGAAACAATATACATAGTAACTACAATGGTGTAAATGAAAAGAATGATACATCAAAAAAATTTAAAAGGAAATGTAACAAAATTTTAAAGATCAAGTGAGACTTGAATGAAGATATGTGAGAAGACATCTCCAACCTACTTCTTTGTCTACAGGTGTTACACATTGAATGTGTTTTGGGACTTTTTCAATCTTTTTCCCCCCTCTTAAAAATACTATTTGTCATTTGGGGGGGGGGATACATGGAATACTATGGTAATATAAGAAGCAGAAAATATAAAAAAAACTTATTTAAAAAAAACAAAGAAAATCACTTGCTGCCTAGAAAACAGTCCAGGGCATCTTGAACACAAGGCATATTTTACTGGTTAACTTGTGTTTTCTCAAAGTCCATTCGACTACATGCATCAGAATCTTTCTGGTCTCCTTCCATACCATCACTATGGGGAAATGCACATGAAGATCCGTGATGATACCGTTGGCTAACATGTTCCTTCAGAAGGTTTCTGACATTTTGTATTCCAGATAGGTCAAAATTTCAAGTTTGTTCTCATAGAGGTCAGTGGTTGCCATGCAGGGTTATGTGTGTTGCCCCTCAGGTATGCCACCAAGGATCCTTCCTTTCTCTAAGCAGTGGTGAGTCACCAAAGTCTAACCTCTCTGGATGCAATCAAGTTGAAGCATTCAGTGCTCTTGTAATGCTTTCTGCCACCTCTTGCTTCTAATTTCCAGAAAGTTTCTACACAGAAGGCATAAGAGGTGGGGCAGCTAGGTGGCGCAGTGAGTAGAGCACTGGCCCTGGAGTCATGAAGACCTAAGTTCAAATCCGGCCTCAGACACTTAACATGTGTACTAGCTGTGTGACCTCGGGCAAGTCACTTAACCCCAATTGCCCTGCCCTCCCTCCTCCAAAAAGGAGAAGGCATAAGAAGGTAGGGATTCCAGGGATTAAATCCCAGAATCCTCCAGTATTCTGTAATACCTCAAATAGGCAGGAGTTGGTGCCAATCAATGTTTATGCTTCCGAGAGATTTGTCATGTCTGTCTTCTTGCTAACATCTGCCTTCCTTAGGGAATCACAAACTCACACAAGTGTAGTCCAAATATTACTAGCTTTTACTCCGTCCTTACAAATGACAGCCTCTACTTTAAAGCTATAGAGATTACACACACACACTCACACACACACACGCACCCGCACACACACCTACTCCTTACAGAATGCTGAAATACAATGGCCTCTCAAGATCTGCTGTTCAACACTGAAAGATACTCTACACTCTCATTTTTCATAGCCACTTATTTGTGCATTACTTCCTGTGAGTCCAGGTGGAAAAGACTGGTGAAAAATGAGTAATTGGTCAGGCTTAGGGTCTATAGGTTCTGGGGAGATCTGTGTTCCTGAACTTCTCACTTTTCAAAACCGGGCGGGGGTTCCATTCAATTTCAATGTCTTATTCTCCTAAGTTTGCTGAGAATGTGGATGGCCACTTAATTCACATTTGTGACAGAAGATAGCTTGCCTCTTTGGCTGTCTTTTGTTGGTGATGTTCTTACAGAGGACTGCTATGACTTGTGCTTTCATGAGCTTTTGTCTTTCTAAGTGGAGTGGTCCCACTAACCATTCCCTTTGTTACCAGACTTTGCTTGAGTACCTGCCTTTGGATCAGGGTGACCAGATTAAAATACACACATATGTATGTGTATGTGTGTATAGATACATATATTTGCATATATACATATACATTTATGTCTATATACTCATACACACACATACACAAATACAAATGATTCTGCTTGACTTGCGTTTTGGAAGAAGAGAGGGATTCTTTGAGATAGAAGTGAGGTGAGAGTATGCTCTAGGCATGGGGAGGGTTGGTAAAAAGGCACAGAGATGGAGAAAGAAGAAATAGGAAGGACTGAAATACAGAGTGTGGGAGGGGAAATGATACTCAGTAAGGGTGGAAAGGTAGATTGAGAGCCAACTTATAAAAGCCTTAAAAGCTAAACAGGGGAGTTAATATTTTATTCTGAAGGCAGTAGGAAGCCAGTGGAATTAATTGAATAGATGAGTCATATGGTCAGATCTTCACTTAAGGAAAAATTATTTTGGTATCAGTGTAGACGGTAGCTTGCAATGGTGAGAGACCTGAAGCAGTGAGACAAATCAGGAGGATCTCTAGGCAAGAAGTGATAAAAACATAAAGTTGAAAGCTGTGTGAGTAGAGAGAAGGAAACAGACAGGAGGGTTGTTGTAGACTTAGAAATGGTAAGATTGGACAACTGATTGGATATGTCAGGTGAGGGAGAGTAAGGAATTGAGGATGATGGGAGCTTCCTAACCTGGAGGGCTGGGAGGAGGCTGTTGCCTTGCATGGAAACAGTGAAGCTTGGAAGAGGAGAAGGTCGAGGTAGGAGAGATGCATCAGAGACAGGACTTGAGTACCGGCTCCAAGGCCATTTCTTCCCATGCACTCCATGCTGCCTCTCTTAACCATTCTAGTCTCCTGGTCAAAAAAAGGAATTCAGTTTGCACGGTTTGTTCTTGATGAAACCACACTAACTCTTTTACCTTCTTTTTATTTTTAAACTAACTCTTAATGATAATTCATTTTCTTTCTAACACTTCCAGACCATCCATCTTTTTAAGAATATGTTCAATAATTTTGCCAGGGCTTATTCTTTTCATTTTTAAAAACTGAGATATTTGCCTTTGTTCCAGTCCTAGGACATCTGTCCCACCCTTTGCAGCCTTTCAAGAGTATCTAATTCAATTACTCAGCAGTCACAACTGGTAGGTCTTTAGTATCTCTGGACAGCGTTTAGGGACTTATGATTTGAGCTAATTAAGGACCACACTAGATACTCTCATTTCCTCACTTATGTGGAATCGCATTCCCTGTTAATCCTTTCCCCCCTTTTCTAGTTTCCTTGAAGAGAGAAAACCGAAATAAGAGTCAAATTGCTTTCTTCTCCATATTATCCATGATCATCAGCCTTTCTGGCTTCATTCAATGGTCCATCCCTTTTAAAAATTTTTCTCTTGGTCCTCAAATGAGAGAGAGAAGGAGGGGGAGGGGGAAAAGGGAGGGGGAGGGTGAAGGAGGGAAGGGGAGAAGGAGGAGGAGGAGGAAGAAGAGGAGAAAAAGACAGCAGTGGTGACGATGACAGCTCCTACCCAGTCAGCCAATAAATATTTATTAAGTGCCTACCGTGTGCCTGGCACAGTGCTGAGTACTGACGGAAAAGGTTCTCAGGAAGCTTCAGGTTTAACAGGGGGGACAAAGGGCAAACCACTAAGCATAAACAGGACACGTACGAGATTTGGAGATAATGGGGGAAGACACCGGCATGAAGGGGGATTGGGAAAGGCTTCTTGTAGAAGGTGGGATTTTATCTGAGACTTGAAGGAAGTCAGGGAAGCCAGGAAGGAGGGATAAAGAGGAAGACAATTCCGGGCGTGGAGGACAGCCGATGAAAATGCCCAGAGTTGGGAGATGGAACGCTATGTTTGAGGAATAGCAAGACCTGTATCATTGTATCTCAGAGTATGTGGGGTGGGGGATAAGGTGTCAGAAGACTGGAAAGGTTGGAGCAAGTTATGAAGGATTTTATGTTTGATCCTGAAGTTGAGAGGGAGCTACTGAAGCTTACTGAGTAGGAGGGTGATATGGTCTTTAGGAAGGTCACTTTGATATCTAAGTGGAGGATGGACTAGAGTGGGGAAGTGCAGAAGAGGGAATGGTTTTGGAGAAAAGATAGTGAGTTTGGTTTTGGACGTGTTGAGTTTAAGATGTCTATAGGACATCCAATTTGAGATAGATTAGATTTATATCTATCTATCTATATATTACACACACACACACACCACACACACATACATATATATGTATATATATATACATACATACACACACACACACACACACATATATATATATATACATATATATATATATATATATATATATATATAGTAATAGGCAGTTGGATATGGAAGGAGACTGGAGGTCAACAGAGAGGCTGGGGTAGATAAGTAGATTTAAGAGTCATCATAGGGATGATAATTGAATCCGTAAGAACGGATAATCACTAATGAAATGTTAGTGGACATGACCTGGATGACCCAGCAAAGGAGACTTATAGTAAGGAGGAGAACCAGGGGAGAGTGGTATCTTGAAAACCTAGAGAGAAGAAAATATCAAGGAAAAGAGGGTGACTGACAATGTCAAAGGCTGCAGAGAGGTCAAGAAGGGCCATCAGATTTGGCAATCAAGAAATCGTTAGTAACTTCAGAGTCAGCAATTTGGATCGAATGATGAGGTCAGAAGCCAGGCCCTTCTTTGTTGTGAGAATCTATCATCAACCTCAATTGATTATGAGTCTGAAAAATTGACACCTTATAAAAGAATTCTTCTCGGTTACTTAGTTATTTCACAAATATATGAAAGAAGATGGGTTGGCTGAACTAATATAAACTAATGGAATTAATGCTGTTTATTATAGGGATTTGGGTTAAAACTAGTCATCTGCAAAGTGAAAAAACAAAACAAAATCCCATGATCCCGAGGTTTGAATAACATCCCCTCCATCCAGATGGCTGCAATAGCTTTGCCAGAGAGAAAAGTCACCATTCTCCCCCACCCCATTCCCCCTCCACTTCCTTTTCGTCCTGGCTCCCCTTTGCTTTGGACAGCAGTGCTCTGCTTTTTCCTTGGTCTCTTCACCCTCAGATTTCAGGCCTCTCATGCAAGGAGAATAGGCCTCGTGTCTGTCTTTAACTCTTCACACTATTTCGTTACTTTGCTTTCCAGTAATGGCCACAGTGGCTGCCCAGAAGCCACCCTCTGTTTCTCTAGTTCAACCCCTTCAATGTCCATGACAAAGGCAGTTAGCTCAGCAGTGAATTTTATAACTAGAGCATCAGTAAACATCAATTTAAAGCATGAATTTTAGGCATATGAAACTGAAGCAAGGGTTTTTCTTCCCCTTCAGTATTAAATAATACAGCTATTGACTTCACACTTGTTAGTATCCTTAACAAATGGTTAGGCCTATCATGAAACTTTAGAGGCAGTTTGACTTAGTCCATGGAGAGTTGACCTTGAAGCCAGGAGGAGCTGGGTTCAAGTCCTGCTTCTGACACACACTTGTCATGTGACCCTAGGCAAATCACTTAATGTCTCAGTTTCTATTCTCTGTCATTCTAAAAGGTGCATAGAAGAGAAGGAAGGAAAAGGTATAAGCAATGATTAAGTGCATACTTTGTACCAGGCCTTGTGCTAAAAATTTCACCAATATAATTTATTTTTTCATACGATTTCATTATCTCAGAAGATGCAGATCTATATTGGTAGAGGGAGCTTTCTCACCTGGAAGTGCTCAATACCAATAAAATTACAGGTCCTGTCCTTATCCCTTCATTAACATATCTTAGTATTTTAGAGGTAGGAAGGGCTTTGGAGGCTCTCCAGCATCACACCTTCGTTTTACAGATGGGAAAACTGAGGAGGCCCAGAAATGGGCCATGACTTAACTAAAGTCATACAAGGTAGTAAGTGGCAGGGATTCCATTGGAACCTAGGTCCTATGATTCCAACTCAAGGCAGTGTTCTGCTGAGAAAACTGACCACCCAGCACACCCCTCTCTACCCCTCCCCAGAGTGACCAGATGTTCGCCTAATGCTCCAAACAGCCAGCAGCGACAGCTAGAGATGCAGGCAACTTAACTCTAATTTAGCAGAGTCTGTCAGATGTTAGCAGCATTCTCTGAAGGCAGAAGAAAAGATGGGTTTGGTTTTTAACTCAGAAACAAAAGAATAAATTCAAATGACTTGTTGCTTTATCCAAGGCTGCCTGTGCTCAGGAACTACTTACTCCATCACTTTCTGCTGCTACAAACTTCCCAACTTTGAACTCTCTGAAGCAGCTCTTTAATGTGGCTTTGTCTGCTCTCCAGCTAGCAGCCAGTGATGGCACCCAGTACTCATCTTCTGTTTCTAATCGACAGTGTAGGCAGTTGGATTTCACAGTATGGTACCATGGAAAATATGTTAGCTCTGGCATTCAGAGGACCTGAGTCCAAATCCGGGCTTTCCCCATTGCTATTTATGTGACCTTGGAGGTGCAATTTAATGTCTCTCAACATTTATTTCCTCATCTACATTTATTAAATACCTATTCTTGGCAGGCCCTGGGTTAGGCAGCAGAGATACAAAGACCAAGATGAAACTGTGTGACCATAGGCAAGTCACTTAACCCTGTTTGCCTCAGTTTCCTTGTCTGTAAAAGTAAGCTGGAGAAGGAAATGGCAAACCACTCCAGTACCTTTGCCAAGAAAACCCCAAATGGGGTCACAAAGAGTCATGCATGACTGAAATGGCTGAACAACAACAACAAAAGGGTCACATAACCAGTAGGTATTTGGGACTGGCCCTCAACTCAGGTCTTCCTGACTTTGAGGTCAGTTCTCTATTCACAATGCTCTGCGGCCTCTCTGTAAGATATATATATATATATATATCTTATATATATATATATATATATATATATATATATATATATATATATATATTCCATGACTTGCAAGTGAATTGGGTTTAAGTGAGGGAGGGCTTTTTTTTTAGACAGGAGGTAGAAGGTCATGTGTGAGGAACAGAAAGAAGGTCAGTTAGGCTGAACTGTAGAGCAATAAGATAGCCAGGGAAGGTTACAGTCAGGTTTAAATGATTTTATTGTTCGTGACTACAATCCCTTCTATCTCTAGATCCATTTTCCATTGTAGAATAACTTTCATAATTAGATCATTGAGGAACACTAAAACTTGAGTTTTAGTGTTTTGAGTTAACAGGTGGTCTGAATTCTGTAGTGGGAATCAGGAGAAATGCATTCTCTTTCTAACTTCTTTGGGACTGTGTCTAATCCCTTTAAAGT
Organism: Trichosurus vulpecula; assembly: GCF_011100635.1. Taxonomy (NCBI): domain Eukaryota; kingdom Metazoa; phylum Chordata; class Mammalia; order Diprotodontia; family Phalangeridae; genus Trichosurus; species Trichosurus vulpecula. The sequence goes on along the minus strand of NC_050581.1, from coordinate 10,565,645 downwards.
CTTGCAACTGTTTTCCCACAAGTAAATATACTGTACTTTGTCGAACTGGTGTGGCTACTGTGACCATACATCATTTGTTGGGTTGTACTTTTGAGAATGCCTGTCAATTAAGCATTTATTCATAGGCATTGCTATTTTCCCCTGTGGGTGTCTTATTAGCCAGCCAACCCAACAGCTCAGCCAAGGTATGATGTGTGTCTGCATGCACATGTGTCCTAGTAGCTGAGAAGGGGGCTTTGGTCAAGTGGTTAAAAACTTCCAACATGTACTTCATGTATGTGAAGCCAACTCACATGAAAGCAGACTCACTCCAGGGGTCAGGTTTGTTTAAATGGCAGTCACGTTTTGCATGTTTTATGGATTCAGTAGGAGAAGTGGTCAGTGGTTGTCAAAATAATAATAGGAATCCTGTGACCTGTATCCATAACAAAACAAATAAGATACTGATTATCCTTAGCTCTTCGTTAACTTCTGATGTTCAAAGACCATCAGAGCCTTTTATAGCAAAAGAGAAGGGAAATGAATCTTCTTGTCTATCCGTTTGTGAGAGTCATAAATTACGTTGAGACAAACACTCCCTCAAAGACTATTCTGTCTACAATTGCAGACTGACATCAGCATTTCTTCTAGGTAGTGAAATCATGGCTGCTGCTTCACGGAGAAGGAATGTAACTGTTCCTGTCAATTTAGCCCCAATAGTCTAGAGTCTATCATTCTCCTGAATAAATGCGAAATATTCTTTTGCCACCAAAGTTCTACTCCGAGGCCATGTTGTAATGTCAAAGTGGGTTTTTAAAAGTCATATCAGTGGAAACAAACAGTGGCAGGATGTATCAGTCTGGAAAGCTCTTGGGTCAGAGCCACTTAATGGACTTTTTAATCTGTTCTCTGAAGACCAACCACCCTAAATTCAGAAAGGTAACAGTCATCACTTTTTTAGTCACAACTACCAAGGAAAGTCTACTAAGATGCAGAGACAATTTCCTAAATGAGTGGAGAGAGTACCCCACATAAATAAAGTCACAGGTGCTTGAAGAATTGGAAAATATCTGTTTCTAGTGTTCTGGCAGAACTTTTTTCCTAAAGCTCAGATGTGAATGATACTCCTGTACAGGTTTTTGTTCATTTTTGATGAGGCTTCTTCTATTCAAGTTGAGCATAGGAATGTCAGTAATTCTTCAGAATCCAATTCACAGAACGAGGTATAACCAGAGTAACCACAGCAGTCCTCCCAAGCCACAACATGCATGTGGAACTCATTGTAGTATATGGTAAAAGATGCCAGTCTCATTTTTTTCCAGATTGCTTTCCAACTTTTTTAGCAGTTTTTATCAAATAAGGAGTCCATCCATAAGTTGTATGTTTTTGAATTTTTTAACCCTGGGTTATTGAATTTGATCGTTTCTGACTCTTGCCTATCTAGCCTTTTCTGCTGATCTTTTTAAATCAATACCAAATGTTTTAATGATTGCCGTTTTAGATTGGACATGCTGTTTCCCCCTTGTTGCTGCTTTCCCCTCCCTTATTTCCCTTAAGATTCTATTACTTAACATGAATTAGGTTATTTTGTCTTGCACCATAAAATAACGCCTTGGTAGTCTTAACTACCAAAAGTTATAATACTAAAGTTATAAATTAAGTAGTATTGTCATTTTTATTCTGTTAGCAGAGTGGAAACATGAGTAGTAAATAGCCTTTGTTTCATAATGAGTGATTTATAATTGTATTCATATGTCTTAAACATATTTTGGTAGATTGACTCCCAGATAGTTAATGCAGTTTGTAGCTATTTAGAATGGTCTTTTGTGTTTCTGTTGAACTACTGCTGGAGTGATAAGAGGGGAGAACTGGTCATCATTCATTGCTCTATCTCGGTGGTAAGCTGCTTTTATCAATTCTCTCCATCTTTGGTTTCCTCCAGTCTCTGGCTTCCCATGATATCTCCAACTCTGGAACAAGATGAAGGTATTTCCCTACCACTGCCTGATCCCTCAAGAATCACCAAAGCTTTAAATCTGAAATGTGATGGTTAAAGACACTCCTTAATATAAACACTCCCATCTAGTCACTGATGATCAGTGTGCCCCTTGCCTGTTGTGTCTCAAGGGAAGCCTCATTGTAGATTTTTGTTCTGAGCAATACTTTTTAGAAATTTAAGAAATTGCAGCAGGGAGAAACTTGGGGTACACAACTACATTAATTCTTCCACTGATATTAATGATCTCAAAGACTAATGAAAATTGTGGAGAGCGGTGGCAAAATAAGACCCAGATATTTGATCTAACAACTCTGCTCCTACCATCTACAGCTTTTTAAAGTAAAAATATCTGGGAAAGTAGGTTCCCAATCATGTGGCTATTCACTGTCACTGAAGAAGCACTTCCAGAAGTTATGTTTTTAATATATAGATTTCCTCTCCAATTCCTTTCATTGTCCATCATAGAAGGAGAACGTGTTGAATCTGTGGCCCATAGAAAGGATGGAGTCAATGCCTGCCAATGATTAACAGTAGTCACTAGTGCCCAAGGGAAGAACCCTGTGTGTGCATGGAAGTGGGAGTGATGGGCAGAAAGATGGTTTGGTTCAAATCATGATTAGAAAAAATAAACCAGAGGTTATGCCAGGCCAAGGCAGAGACTGGCAGAATATCAACTCCAAAATACAAGGCAGGAGTCATGAACAGAGGTCATGGTAGCAGTTCCAAATTCAGAGAGTCAGAATAGGTCTGTCAGGATAAAAACACTACAAAAGGGAGCTGTTGGTGGTGAGAAAACAGTCTGTCCAACTCGATTTCCCTGCCCCAGACAGCATTCTTTGATGGTGGCATCATGCATCTCTTCTCACTCCGGAATGCCATCAGCTTGCTAGCTAGCAATATCTCCTCCTTGATCCTTGGTCACAGTTGCAGGGAACCAAAAACAGCAGATAATAAACTATGCCACAGAGCCTGAAAGCCTAAAAGGAAACAGGGAGCTAGAAAGGCAGGGCAGGAGGGGTGGTGTTTGAGTGTCAGAGTAATAATGAAGATTATGCTCATATCCAAGGAACCATTTCCCAATGAACGACCCCTTAAGCAGATGAACTTATTTCCCAGTAAGCTGTGGAGACTTCTTTGTATCCAAAGCATAGTTTGTAACAGTCATATTTTTATCATTTTCACCTTTCTTTGGTTAGGCTACTTTGCGATTTTGTGGAAGGAGATCATGACCTGTAATGGTGCCGTACTTCAACATGCTAGTGGAGCTGTGATCTCTACTAGTGCAGAACACAACCTATTCGTGCCTGCTCATCCTGTGATGGACTTGCCCAGGACATTCCAAAGATCCTTCATAGGATGTTAGAGGTGTTAGAGGTCTTCCTCGTTATTTTTATATTAATGGGTACCAGTGGTTTACTTTGGCTGCTCATCTAGTTTCTCTTGCTCTTGAGACATATATTGCTAACCTCCCTTTCCATTTATTGAGCCCAGGATTAAACAGAAAGAAAATAACATTGAGGAAATTAGGAAAAAGGATTACGTTGGAGACATTTGTACAATTTCTTTTTGATGATCCCAAGCTGTTCTCTAGTACTAAGACCCATGTCTTCAACATAAATGTAGGTAATTCTAAATGAGGAATCTCTTCAAAATCTGCAGATTTTCTAGAAACTACAGCCTTGGAGGGTTGCCATGGACCTAGGAAGATGACATAATTTGCCTATGGTCATGCAGCCCCTACGTATCACAGATGTGATTTAAACTCAAGTCTTCTTGACACTGAAGACACCTCTGTACCCCATGCTGATAGAAACCAAGCTCCTTGAGGGAAGGAGCTTTTTTCACTTTTCCCTTTGTATCCACAATGTCTGGCACATTGTGGGCATTTAATAAGTGCTTATTGATTGCATATGCCATGCTTCCTCTTAGTATAAGGGATAGCATTAAGGGATAGCATTAAGAGGCTTTAAGTGCCAAGAAGATGAGCATATATTTATTTGATCCTGGAGGCAACAGGGAACCACCAGATTTTTTGAGTAGAGGTATTATATTGTCGGATTTGTGTTTTAAGAAAATAGCTTTGGCACTTGTACGAAGGCAGGATGGGGGAGGAGATAGTCATGAGTCAGAGAAAATAATTAGGAGACTATTGTGATCATTCAGATGAGAAATGGTGAGAAACTGAGCTATCATAGTGGCTGTGTGAGAGGAGATAATGAGGTAGAAATGACAAGATTTGCCAACTTACTGGATGTGTGGCATGAGACGTTGAGGATGACATGGGTTGACTTGGATTACTGGAAGGTTTATGGTGTCCTCCACAGAAACTGGAAAGTTCACAAGGCAAATGGGTTTGGAAAGATAATTAGTTCAGTTTTGAACATGTTGGGTTAGAGGTGTCCAAGGAATATGCATGTGGGACTGGAGCTTAGGTGAGAGAGAAGGGTTAGAAATACAGATATTAGAGTAATCAGCAAGCAACATAGAGATGGTAATCAAAGCAGTGCAAAATGATGAGATGAGAGAGAGGAAAGTGTATGCTTGTATATATGTACGTGTGTGTGTGTTTCTCCCTCTCTCTATATATATATATGTATGTATGCATAATATCCATCATGACATAAGATGATTTTACATTTCAAATAATTGTACATTATTGGAATATTCACATACATACATACTTTTCTTCATATTTGCAGAAGCTACCAGAATTTTTACTCCTCCAGAATAGCCTTTGAGTACCCAGCATTGCTTCCAAGTCAAGATGAAACATCAGAATAGGCTTTTGATTATGAAGTCTTTCTCTTTTTGTAATGTAAAATTATTGGCAATAGAAAAGACAGCAAGACAAACTTAGCCCTAGTGAAACAATGTTTTAACCTCAAGGGAATAATTATAATTGCTATCATCCCCTTCTCATAGTCTTTTCTCCCTCTAGGCATGTTCCTGCAGTATTCAAAATGCCCAGAACTTTTTTTTAATCTCCCTGCCTTTTGTTTTTCACAAGCTGAATTATTTCTATCATTCTAATCTTTTCTCCCTAATGTTTCATTTCTATTTATTTCCTTGTTTTCACTTAATTGATTCTGAATTCCAAGGGCAGGAAGTTTATAGAACTATTCAGAGAGAACTGGTTTTCTTCTCTTTGCTGTTTACCCAAGAGACTGTAAAATGTCTTCACTATAGATAAGCATCTAATTTTTTTCCCAAATCAAACCACTCCAGAGATGTAGTGATATCTACTTGTATCATCTTTCAAAAGACATATTCACAGAGATTACAGTTACTATATGTATACACTTTTAATTCGGTAAAATTCTACTCAGAAAATCCCTATCCTTAAATTAAGAATTTGTGATTAGAGGCAGGAGGGACTTGTAACTCTTTCTTTTCCAATCAAAAAAGTAGAAATTTCTTTTTTTATAATTAAGATTTTTTATTTTTAGTTTACAACACTCAGTTCCACATAATTTTGAGTTCCAGATTTTCTTCCCCCCCTCCCCCGCCCAGACAGCATGGAATCCGATACATCTTCTACATACAACTTCGCATTGAACTTATTTGTACAATATTCAAGTTGTAAAGAAGAATTATGACCAATGGAATGAATCATGAGAAAGAAGAAACAAAACAAAATAAACAAACAAACAAAAGAAAGCAAAAACAAAGGAGAGAGAGAGAAAAAAAAGAAAAACCAAGGGGAAAAATGGAGAGCATACAGGGTGCCTCAATCTGCATTCAGACTCAATAGTTCTTTCTTTGGATGTAGATAGCTCTCTCCATCATGAGTCCTTTGGAGTTGTCTTTGAACCTTGTATTGCTGAGAAGAGTGAAGTCTATCACGGTCAGTCATCATAGAATCCATATATCTGTGGTACTGGCTAAGAAACAGAGTCGTGGATCAGTGGAATAGGATAGGTACACAAACGCAGTAGTCAATGACTATAGCAATCTACTCTGTGATAAACCCAAAGAATCCGGCTTCTGGGCTAAGAATTCGCTATTTCACAAAAACTGCTGGGAAAATTGGAAAATGGTGGGGCAGAGACTGGGCATAGACCAATATCTTACACAATATACCAAAGTAGAAATTTCTAAAGGAATTTTGCTATGGTGTGATAAGAATAGCTTATACTTAATATTTCACATAGAGTACCATATTTCACCCCTGGGGTGTCCAGGATAGCTACTTCGAGGTACTCTGTGGGTCCACATTCACTCAAAATGATAGCTCATGAGTCATCACCAATGTATTTACTTTTTCTCTAGTTAGCCAGAGGTTGCAATTAGTACAAAGAGAAGTCATTTAATGAAATAGTATATTAGATTAGTCAGCAGCAACAGATTTCCCCTACAGACTTCTAACACTTTTTCCACAAATGGATATTCTTTCAGTGAGGAGACTTAGCTTGCAAAGGGATCACCCAAGACAGACCCCACACATGACACAACTCACACTTCTAATACTGCAGGACGATCTTGATGTACTCAGTGGTCAGTCTGCTCTGTCGGGCACATGGCTTCAATCTTTGCTTCTACTCCTTTCTGGTCTCATGGTGATAGCTTATCCTAGAGACCCTACTTGGCCAGTCTTATGGTGACTGATGTGTAGGTAGTCCCTGCTGAGAGCTTTGCTGTGCTAGGTCTTGGGGCATCTCTGCAGGTCCTATAGTCTCAGCTGAATGTGCCTGTGATGTCTACTATGTGGTCTTTGCTGAGCATCCCTTCTCTGCTTGTGGGAAAGTTACTTCTTCAGGGTCAGTCAAGTCATTTCTGATGAGGTATAGCACAATGTCTGGGGTGTATGGGTGTTCAAGGAAAAGTACCACCTCCGAGACGAGGGTTTGGTGAACCCTTTTCAGAGCTGCTCATCCACCTTTGGGGTCCACCTGGCACTCAACCCTCACCCCTGGCTCCAAGAAGCTGGAGCACGTGCAGTGGCCACACCCTGGTAAAACCATCTCAGCAGATGGGCTTAACCAGGATGAGGGTGAGCAACAGAATCCAAATTGGAGGTGAATTGGAGGCATATCTACCCCTAAAGCATGTGAGGCCTTCCCCTGCCTATGTCATCTACTGCATCCTGGGCCATTCATTGCCAGGCATCCTGACTTTTGACTTGCCACTGGATTTTGATGACTCTCCAAGAGTGAGGCTGATGATCATTTTTAATCCTTACAATGACCCATTGTATTAAATACCACAGGTATTTGCCCCTCTTTTGAAGATAAAGAACTGTGCTTCAGAAAGCTTAATTGACATCTACCATCACATAGACAATAAGTAACAGGTATGATTCAATTCCAGGTCGCTCCTGACTCGAGTTCAGTGTTCTTTGAACGATATCAGACTTCCTCTGAGGTGATGATGTAATTGTTTTAGATACTTGAATGGAAGACGTTACTGAAAGTGGAGAGGTCTCTTTATTCAATGTAGAAATATAAGGCTACAGAATGTAGTTGAAAGCACATAATTTTAAGATTGTTCCTCTAAAAATAAATACCATATAAACAATGATTTTTCCTCCTCATTACTCAGCTTCTTGTATGTAACAACCCCACCAGTGCCTGACCTACTTGACAGAGTATTCCTACAAAGCCTGCTTATGAATAGTTTGAGTTATATAATAGCTGTTAAATTAAATTTTTAAAATATATTCATTTAACTTTCACTGCCAAGTACAGGTACTCAAATATTCAAACACCAGCATTGGAAAAGAAAATAATTAGCAGGCAAGATGAAACAACTGAAAAGAAAAAAAAAACAAAGTATTATAGATTATATGTACATGTATACTTCTTCTATGGTTGTTAGCTCTATTTCAAAGGATATGTATGTTGGCTTTAACATAGTTGAAAATATATTTATTTTGGTAATCACCTTAGTGTGAGTATAATATGGATTTGTTGCTATTGTCATAGTCAAGGCATATGCTGTTATTTTGCTTCTTTCTTCATTTCTTACCAACAATTGATATGACATTACTCATACTTTTTTAATTTTTCAAATTTATTATCTTATGGTACAATGTAGTACTAGCATTTTCTTTTTTAAAAAATTAAATTTATTTTTGTTGTATTTTCTTTTTCAAAATTTCTTTCTTCCTCCCTCCCCAACTCGCATTGGAGAAGGCCACCATTCAAAACAGATTTATAAATATATGCAGAACCCAACTATGCATACTTCTATTTATCAGTTCTTTCTCTGGAGGTGGATAGCACCTTCCTCCATAGGTCCTTTATCATTGACTTGAGTATTTATCATACTTGGAATAACTTGGTTGTCCACAATTATATTTGAACATGATTGCTGTTACTGTATGCAATGTTCTCTTGGTTCTGCTCATTTCACTCTTCATTATTTCACGCGAGCTTTTCCAAATTTTTCTAAAATCAACCTGCTCATTGTTTCTTACAGCACAGTAGTATTCCACAACTTGTTTAGCCATTCCGCAATCAAAGGGCATCTCCTTTATTTACAGGTCAATGCCATCACAGAGAGTTGCTATAAGTATTTTAGACTGTGTAAGCTCTTTTCCTTTTTCCCTGGTCACTTTGGGAAACAGACCTAGCAGTAGTATTGCTGGGTCAAATATCCACAGTTTATAACTCTTTGGACATAATTCCAGTTTGCAATCCAAAATGGTTTGATCAGTTCACAGTTCCACTAACAGTGTATTGATGTCCCATGTTTTTCCACATCCCCTCCAACATTTGTCATTTCCCCTTTCTATCATTTTAGCAATCTGATAGGTATGAAATGATGCCTGAAAATTTTTTTAAATTTGCATTTCTCTAATCAATGATTTAGAGCATTTTTTCACATGACTATATATATATAGCTTTGATTTGTTCGTTGAAAACCGCCTGCTAATATCATTTGACCATTTATCAATTGGAGAATAATTTATATTCCAAAAAATTTCACAAAGTTCTCTACATATTTGAAATATGAGACCTTTGAGAAACCATCTATAAAACTCCCCACTCCCCCAATTTTCTGCTTTCCTTCTAATCTTGGCTACAATGGTTTTATTTGTACAAACCATTTTTTATTTAATGTAATCAAAATTATCTATTTTTATCTCACGATGCTCTCCGTCTCTATCTCTCTCTTATCTTCTTCTTCTATCCATAAATCTCATAGGTAGTATGTTACATGGTCTTCTAATTTTCATATGATATCTCCATTTATATCTAGGTCATGTATTCATTTTTACCTTATCTTGGTAAATGGTTTAAGATATTGATGTATACATACTTTCTGCCAGATTTTGCAGTTTTCCCAATAATTTTTTGTCAAATAGTGTATTCTTATCCTAAAAGCTTAAATCTTTACATTTGACAACCACAAGGTTACTATAATAATTTACTACCGTGAATTGTATGGCTACTCTGTTCTACTGATCCATTTTTCTTTTTCTTAGCCAGTAACAGATATTTTTAATAATTACTGCCTTATAACATAGTTTAAAATCTTTTTAGGTAGAATTGTCATTTTCATTATATTGGCTCTGCCCACTCATGAGCATTTAATATTTGTCTGATTATTTAAATCTGACTTTATTTGTATAAAAAGTAAATTAATTAAATAAAATATAATTATGTTCATGTAGTTCCTGAGTTTGCCTTGGCAGGTACTTCCAGGTATTTTATATAGTCGACAGTTATTTTAAATGAGCTATCTTTCACTATCTCTTCTTCCTGGAATTTTGCTGATATATGGAAAAACTAATGATTTATGTGGGTTTATTTCATATTGTGCTACTTTGATAAAATTATTAACTAACTTTTTAGTTGAATCTCTAGGATTTTCCAAGTAACTTATCATATCTTCAAAAAGAAATAGTTTTATTACTTCATTGACCATTATGATTCCTTCAATTTCTTTTTCTTCTCTCATTGCTATTGCTAGCATTTCTAATACAATATTGAACAATATTGGTGATAATGGACATCCTTGTTTTACCTCTGATCTTATTGGGAAGGTTTCTAGCTTATCCCCATTACAAAAAATGCTTGCTGATGGTTTTAGATAGATTTTTTTTATGAATTTAAGGAAAAATCCATTTATACCTACACTTCCAAGTGTTTTAATAAGAATGAGTATTGTATTTTGGCAAAAGCTTTTTCTGCATCTGTTGATATAATCTTTTTTTGTTACTTGGTTGTTGATATAATCAATTATGCTAATAGTTTTCTTTGTGTTAAAACATCTCTGTATTCCTGGTATAAATCCTACTTAGTCACCATGTATAATCTTTGTGATATATTGTTGTAGTCTCTTGGCTAGTATTTTGTTTAGAATTTTTTCATCTATATTCATTAATGAAATTGGCCTATAATTTTCTTTCTCTGTTTTTGCTCTTCTTGTTTTAGGTGTCAGCACCATGTGTGTTTCATGTGAGGAGTTTGATGGGACTCCTTCTTTGCCTATTATTCCAAATATTGTAATTAGTTGATCTTTAAATGTTCAGTAGAATTCACCTGGTCCTGATGATTTTTTTCTTAGGAAGCTCATTTATGGCTTGCTCAATTTCTTTTTCTAATGTAAGTTTATTTAGATATTCTATTTCCTCTTCTGTTAATGTAGGCTATTTATATGTTTTATAAATAATCTTCCATTTCACTTAAATTGTTCCATTTATTGACATATAGTTGGGTGAAATACTCCTAATAATTACTTTGATTTTATTTTCATTAGCGATATATTCATCCTTTTCATTTTTGACACTAGTAATTTGGTTTTCTCCTGAATTTAAAAAAAATCATATTAACCAATGATTTATCTATTTTATTGTTTTTTCATAAAACCAACTTCTAGTTTTATTTGTTAGTTCAATGGTTTTCCTATGTTCTATTTTATTAATCTCAACTTTAATTTTTAGGATTTCCAATTTGGGGATTTTTAATTTGTTCTTTTTCTAGTTTTTTAACTGTATATCCAATTCATTGATCTGTTATTTCTCTATTTTACTGATGTAAGCATTTATTGATGTGAATTTTCCTTTGATTGCTCCTTTTGCTGCATCCCATAGGTTTTGATCTGTTGTTTCATCATTGTTATTCTCCTTAATAAAATTATTTGTTATTTTTTAACTTGTTTTTAAACCCACTCATTCTTTAAGATTAGATTATTTAGTCTCCACTTATTTGTAGTGCCATATACCAGAAATCAATATGATACAGAGGAAAGACCACTAACTCTGGAACCAGAAAATATAGGATCCAATCCTGCCTTTGATATTTGTGACCTCTGTGACCTTGGTCAAGTCATTTAAGTTTTCTGGCTTCCAATTTCCTCATCCTGTAAAATTAGCAGATTAGACTAGTTAGTCTTCCTTCATATCTCTTGTGATATGTTCAGTAAACATAATTTGGTTTTAGTTTTCATAAATTATAAAAAAAGTATTTTTAGAAATATTTTTTACAGATAGGTCAATAATTTTATTAGGGCATGGTCCCAGTGGTACCAATACTGAGCCATTGATACCAGTAAATAGTCACATACATTTTGTTGTAAATTGGTCCTGAAAATTTTTGACTTTCTTTTTATTATTCAGGACTCAGGGCCAATTCTCCTGCAAATTTTGGTTAATATTAACTTCATCTGACCAAAACCTTTCTGATGGGATGTGAAAATTGACTTAAGAGTCTTAAACTTTGCTTAGATAAAAAGCCAGAGGAATCATCTCAACTGTCCCTGGCTCCTTGGTAACATGTAAATCTTTCTCCTCAATTAGTCTGTTTGTTAATACTCTAAATGTAGTTTAATCTGTAATCTGACTTAATTTGCTTATAGGGTTTATTTGATGAAATTTATTTCCTTAGGGGAAGTACGAGATTATTAATTAAGTTTATTCAATTTTTCATCGAAGGAAGTATGGGATTATGGACCTATCTTCCCTTTAATTTTTATGGCCTGAGAAGAATGTACAAGATTGCAATAGGTAAATGAATTATTTCTCTGGCATTGATATAGCTTTGCCTATAAGAAGCCTTGTCAGAATCCTCATCATTGTTCAAGTTTTCTCTGAAGCCTAATAAAACTTAGGTTTTTACCTCCATAATTTCTGCATTGTGGTAAACATATGCACACCACATGAACTCAGGTAGGAAATATTTCTCTCATAACAATTACATTGTAGAATTCCTCACTAATTTCAAAAAAAATGTATGAATCAATTCATCACCAGAATTTTAATGGAATGAATATTTTACTACACTTTGAAGAGTGCTTTTTGTAATCTTTTCTTGATCAATTTTATGGATGTAATCATATCTTGACCAATTTTTTGGATGTTAGGTGGAATTTTGGTGTTGTTTTTGTAGTACCTGGGACATTCCCCAGAAAAGCAACTCCAAGTGTGCCACACCCTGTGGGTCAAAACCTATTCAAAGCTAGCTCATGAGCCACAAGAAGTGTGCTTATTTTTGCCAGCCATAGGACACATTAGTTAAAAACCTCAAGAATTCAACAGAGTAGTGGGATGATAACTCTGGGGGACATTGAGTATCCTGAAACATTAGAGGTGTGAATTTCCCTGACCACATGTTTCCTATGTGTATATTCAGTTGAACGCAATTGTGGGTTCCCAGATTAAATAATGCTTTCTATTAAGCCAAAGTGTAACAACAATGCTTCTTGCCACTACCGTGGCTCTGTAAGGCCAATAACACCAGCACACAGGAGGGCTACTAGCACAGCTTCTTTGATCTGCTTTTCTAAGGAAAGCAACTTTAAGGGGGTTAAATCTCACTTTAATTAAACATATATATTTATGTATGCATATTATTCATTTAGTTCAGGGGAAAAAGTCAGCACCCTGAACTTCAGAGAAAATAAAACAGAAATTACAAGCAGGAATTGCAAGCAGAGAAAAATAACACAAATCAGCAGATGGGTTTCTGGTCATCTAACTGTAGCAATATATATAGTTAACAGAGAGAGAAGCACCAATATCTGGGTTTTTAAAGCTGGCAGGCTCCTTAATGGCTACCCAGAGTCTCGTCTGGCCAAATCACATGAACACTCTTCCAATGAGTGAGCCTCAAGCAAAATACTAACCTCAGAATATACATACACTTCTTCAGGGTCAGAGGGTGTCACAACCAAGTGACTCAAACCCATGTGACTTAGGCCTTCCTGTGACATAAGCAGGCCATCAAAGACTCCAGATTCAATCAAAGACCCTTGATTGAAACAAAGGCAAGACTCAAAGGCACTTGATTACCTTAGTGCTGAGAAGAGGTCCAAAACAAAAAACAGCAAAAAGTCACACCCTGCTCACTATGACTCAAAACAAAAAAAAATTTCCATTTTACTTTTTTAGTATTTTAATGAATGATATATTTTATCATAGCCCTTTCTATATCTATAGAATTATACAAGACATAATCTCATATATCCCCTAAAGAAACAGGCTTTATCAAACAAATTATATAGATAAACTAAGACATGTTAGACATCAAACTATATTTGCTAAAATTCACTGATAGACTCATGGAGGGGAGAGATTTATTTTTCCCAAGGAGTTAGGAAAAGTTGAGATTTTCCCTTGCCTACTTACTTAAGAAATATGCTTTTTATTATTTTTTATTATTATTCATATGATATATAAGGGCAGCCAGGTAGTGTAGTGGATAGAGTGCCAGACCTGGAGTCAGGAAGACTCATCTTCCTGAGTTCAAATCTGGCCTCAGACACTTACCAGCTATGTGACTCTGTTTCCTCATCTGTAAAATGAACTAGAGAAGAAAGTGGCAAACCACTCCAGCGTCTTTGCCAAGAAAACCCCAAATGGGGTCATGAAGAGTTGGATGTGACTGAAAATGACTGAACCACAACATGATGTATAATGCTATTTATTTAACGTTGAATCATCCTGGCATTCTTGGTAATAATATTAGCTGATATTTAAATAGCAATTTAAGGCTTACCAAGCATTTTATGTACATTGCCTCATTTGAGCTTCATAACACCACCAAAAGTTTGGTATTGCAAATATTATTATTCCAGTTTATATAAGAAGAAGCAGGCTTAGGAAAATTAGGTGATTTGCCAATGGATGCATAGCAAGCAGACATAAATGCAAGTGGTGAGTTCAGGTTTTCCTAACTTTAAGTGTAGAACTCTGCACATTAAAACCACACTCTCTCTCGAATTGGCAAAAATCCAATTTGATTATACTGATTTTAAAAAATAAAATGTTAAACTTGCCAATATTTTATGCATTTTTGCATTGGTATTAATTAATGTTATTCTATACTTCTCATTTCATGTCATACCCTTTTTTGGATTGGTAATTATAACTATATCTGTTTTGTATAAAAAACTGGGTCATCTTTTTTTACAACAAATTTCTCATTAATGTCTTTTGTTTTTACATTAACTATATTTCCCAATTAATCACCCTTCCCATTCCAGAGAGCTATACCTTATAGCAATGAGTAAAAACATGGGAAAAGTGAGAGTTGACAAAACTAGACAGCACATCAGAAAAGTTTTACACTGTAACAGTAAGGTAATAACAACAACATAGATGATAATTGTCAAAATGCCTATGTGGTTCTGTATCGCAAAGTATACAAGATTCTCCACATGGAATGTAGAAGTAAACCATTTATTCAGATACCAGAGAACCATGTCCGACAAACCATTTCTCCAATCTATCAGAGTAGCATAACATTCAATACACAATATCACAACATGGAGCCTGGCCATCCCAAAACCTCTCTGACCCCCTGCTGGGGTCTCCCCAAAAACAAACTCACAGTACAGCTAAGTCATCCTGTTCAGCTCTATCATGATGGTAGCCATTAGCAGCCATAACTGCTCGCTCATGCACATGCGCTCGCTCTCTCACAGCATTTCCTGTGACATAACTTCGTTTTCCTATCCGGAAGCTCCTCCTACCACACGTGACTTAGGCTTCCTGTGACGTAAGCAGGTCACATAGCCTATTAGCGGATGGGAACGATCTTCAAATCTAAATTGCTTTTACAGACACATGTTGTGTTTGAGACCTAGAATCTCCCATTTTTGTACAGAAGATGGGAAAAGGTTTCCTTCTTGTAAAACTTCTTTGGGGCCAGGCTCGCTCACTCCTTCCCAGCATTGACTTTTTATTGCTTTGTTGTCGTTCTCTCCATTTACAATCCTTATGTATGTTGTTTTCCTAGTTCTGCTCAGTTGGTTCTTCTTTCTCTTTTTCTTTTCTTATCAGTATTTGTTAATTTATTATTTGATAGAATTCACTCATGATTCCATTTGGTTCTGGTGCTTTTTAAGGCAGTTTGTTAAAACAGCCAATTTGATTTCTTTTTGTGATATTGTTTTATTTAGATATGTATTTCTTGGTTTGTCAACTTGGGTATGTTATATTTCTCTATGTATTTATTTTGCTGTCTTTTGGAGATAGAATTGTTTATAATAACTTCAAATAACAATCTTGATTTCTTCATCATTGGTAGTTGTTTTTCCACCCTAATTTTTAAAATTCGTCATTTGGATATACTTTCTCTTCTTTGTTTATCAGTTTTCATTCTTTAGAAAAAGTGTTTATTAATTCAGTTGATTTTCTGCTTTCAATTATATTGATTTTGCTTTTAAATTGAGCAATATCTTCATTTTTCACTCATTTTGTGCTCATTACTTTGTTGGTTTTGTATTTCATAACCTCAGACCCAGCCCATTAATTTTCTTATTTTTACTTCTTACTAAAATTTTAATGGGGGAGAGGAGACTGGGCAATTATAGCCCATAATCCATAAAGCATGTACAGATATATTCCCAGCCCGATCATAGCCCAAGAGAACAAGTGGAAACTTTTTGTTTCTTGCTACTTGAACTCCTTCTTGGCTACTTATACAATTTTTTTCTTTGACTTGGAAATTAAAGACTGGCTATGACACTCCAGGGATTTTTCATTTTAGAATTTCAAGAGGTGACTTATGGATTCTATTTTCACTTTTCCCTTAGATTCTAAAATTTCTGTGCAGTTTTCGTTTATAATTTCTTGAAATATGATATCCAGACCTTTTTTTTCCACCTTGGTCTTCAGATAGCCCAATAGTTCTTAGATTCTCTCTCTTTGACCTATTTTCCAGGCTGATTGTTTCTGAGTCATCAAGTAAACAAGCATTTATTAAGTACTTACTGTACTATGTGCTAGACATTTTCCTAAGCACAGAGAAAGACAATCTCTTCCTTTGAGGAATTTGTATTGTAATGAAGCAAGGCAACACTTTAAAGGGAGCTGAAAAGTGTTTGTGGAGGGGAGGGGTGGGGAAGGTTGCCATGAGAAGGCATCTTGGTGAAGTTTAGAGAATGAAGGATGGCTAGTCTAGGCCCTTCCTAAAATGGAGGTTTTGAGAGGAACTCACCAATTGTAGAAGGCTATAGGGGTGATAGGAGAGGGCAACTGATGCAGTGTGTGTATACACACACAAACACACACACACACACAAACATATACATGTATGCATATATATACATATTCATACACACACACACACCCTGCATCAGCTACGTTCTCCTTCCACTCCTGTAGCCTCCTTTTGCCACATGTGTGTGTGTACGCTTAGATGGCTCACTGGGTAGAGACCTAGACCTGGATCAGGAAGACCTGAGTTTAAATCTGGCTTCAGACACTTACTAGCTGTGTGACCCTCGGCAAATTGTTTAACCTCTGTTTATCTTAATCCAATGGAGAAAGAAATGGCAAACATCTCCAGTTATCTTTGCCAAGAAAACTCCATGCACAATATGGTCCATAGGGTCATGAAGAGTTGGACACAACTGAATAATAACAACATTTGTATATACATACATACACATTCACATACATATTATATGTGTGTATATATACATACATATATAAAATTTCAATTGTTTTGCTAAAATCAGATGTATAGTAGTCCCTTCTCAAAAGGGAAATCAAGTTAGTCTGGCATGATTTGTTATTAATGAATCCATATTAGTAATTACCTGGTTGTTTCATTGATTCATTCATTTGTTAAGCATCGACTATATTCCAAATAATATAAGCGCCAAATATACCAACTACATTTATTAAGCACTGTGCTAGGCACTGGGTATACAAAACAACCACAAGCACAAACAACAGCAACAACCACCAGTATCTGCCCTCAGAGTCTACGTTCTGTTGGAAGGGGGTGGGACAACACCATATATATACAAAATGTTATTGTTTGGTTGAGTCATTTTTCAGTCATGTCTGACTCTTCATGACCCCCTTGGAGGTTTTCTTGGCAATGCTACTGAAGTGGTTGCCATTTTCTTCTCCAGCGCATTTTGCGTATGAGGAAACTGAGGCAAGTGGTGAAGTGACTTGCCCAGGGTTACACAGCTACTAAGTATCTGAAGCCAGATTTGGTCTTATGAAGAGAAGTCTTCCTGACTCCAGGCTAACATAACTCTATCCATTGTGTCACCTAGCTTCCCCCATACCAAATAAATACAGAGTAATCTTTCCTAAGTGCATGTAAACTATCCCCTTAATAACTCATTTTAGAATTTTACCAGGAGTCAGAATTTATATGACTGCTCTCTCATTTGCAGAATTCACCTTTGTCCCTTCTTTGAAAACAGAGCCAATCTAGCCAGGTGACTTGACTTTCTTTAGGGCATCTAGGTCTCTTCTTACCATCTCCTTACTAACCTCAGATTTCAATTACTTATCAAACATTTTCGTTCTATAAGGGTTCATAATCTAGGAATCATTTACGCCCACAGATCCAGAGTTGCAAAGGTTCCTAGGGTTCACCTAGTCCTTTTTTTCCACATGAGAAATCTGAATCCCAAAGAGATTAAGTTTGCCCAATCACAAAGGTCACATCAACATTAGAATTCTTCTTGGAGGACAAAATAGAGGCAGCAGAAAATAGTTTTGCTTTTTCTTAGTCATCCTTTGTCATCTTCCAATCCACACTAAGCAGATGTCCCTCCCTTCAACTTCCTCATTCTTTCAACACAGTTAGAAAATGAAAGTCTATTTTTATTGTTCTTATAATTGTTTTTCTGCAAATACCAACTGCATAGAGCCCCCCCCACCATCACCATAAGCTATAAAGCAGTATATGAATGTGACCCACAATTCAGCTTTCCTGAAACTACCCTAATTGGACCTTGCTACCCTTTTGTTCTCATTAGCCACTGGATTTCTGTTCTGTATTCAATGCACTGAACATTTATTAAGTGTGCCAGGTGCTGGGAATACAAATAAGAAAAAGAAGAGTCCCTGCCCTCAAGGAGTTTACAACCTAATCTATATCTTTTAGATAGGGACTGGACTAGTGTTTTTACTGATACAGAAAACTTTGGGATGAGGAAACTACTTTTACCAATGCAAGACAGCATCTTCTCTCCAAGTTAGAGTCTTAGGCAGGGGTGGGGAACCTTTGGCCTGGAGTCCACATGTGGCCCTCTAGGTCCTTGTGTTGATAACCAAAAATGGGCTCCTTAGCACTTAGTTCAACAAGTGCCCTTGAATAGTTTGGCTTTTGTTCCCTTTGAGTAATTCATTGAGCCTTACTAGGTGCTAAGCCCCAGGCCCAAACCCCTATTAGGTATAAAACCTTAGTGTGTGTGGATTGGCAACTTAGGTGAGGCCCAATGTGGGGCTAACTCCAGGGAGAGCCTAGTTTACATGTCTGGGACAGCAGAAGCTTTTAGACCACATGGGTTTAAGTCACCTCTTTGTGATGATTCTAGGTCACTTGGGTGAGTCGCATGTGTGACTCACCCCTGACACTGAAAAAGATATAAAAACCAGGGGTTGGCTGTCTGTTCTTTGGAGCTCTTTGCCGAAGCAGTGGTGGCATGTGACTCTGGGCCAGCCCTTGTTCTGAGCTCCCAGGCTGAACCTAGATGTTGGTAATTATGAATTGTATTGGGTCTGTCTGTTGATGTTTGTAATTTGTTTGTATTTTGTTCTGAAGTTCAGCATGCTGGCTTTTTCCCCTGAACTAAGTGAATGATATTTGTATGCTGAATTAAAGTAAGCTTGTCAACCCCTTCACCTTGCTTTCCTTAGTTAAGCAGATCAAAAGAACCTGTGCTGTTGGCAGCTTTCTGGGTACTGGCTGTGGGTGGATCTTACACCCCCACAGAAGTTGCTAGCTAGATTGTTGAAACAGTCCTCAAGTGTGGCAGCCCTTTGACTGAATCCAAACTTCACAGAACAAACCCCCTTAATAAAAGGATTTATTCTGTAAAACTTGGACTCAGTTCAAAAGTCATACCCAAGGACCTAGAAGGCCACGTGTGGCCTCAAGCCCATAGGTTCCCCACCGTTGGTCTTAGGGAATTACCCAAAATACTGAGAGGCTAAAGGACTTGGCTCAAGATCATATAGTGAGATTTGAACTCATCAGGCCAGCTCACTATCCACTATGCTATACTGCCTCGCTTGATGCTTATGACCTATGGCCTTTCTCCTTCTTTCTCTTGATTCAGGTCCAGCTTCTCTTCTTTCCCCTTTTTTTGTCCCATTGCTACAGGGATTGGGGCCACACCTTCGATGAGCTCCTCTTGGACTCTTGGAGCGTTTCTCTGTAGTTCGATGATGCTTTATTATCGGGCCTTCCAACCACCTGACATTAGAGAATTTATCCTCTACCACTGTGTAAATCTGAGTGTATCTGTGATTTCCATTCCCTTCAGAGATAGAAGTGACAGGGGGCTGCAGAGGCAAGTGGGACAACCCTGTCATACTGCAAACTGAGCATGTGACAAGGGGCTGCGCAGGTAAACATGACAACTGTCTCATAGTGAAGCTGCCCTGTGTGCCAGTCAGACTGAGGGTGATAGCCCTGCGTCTATCATGTATGCCTTGAGCCCCCCCCTTAGTAACTAGTACCTGCCTGGACTGTAAACTCAACCTTGATATAACACTAACCCATCCCTTTTTCTACTTTAACCCATCAGAATTAACTTCTTTTTCTATAATGTCTTAAAAAGCCAAGTGCAGCCTGAGTTCAGTGCCCAGCCCATGCAATGCAAATACCTTGTATGCAATAATAAATTCCTTTTACTACATCTTTCCTGGTTTCTTTAGGGTGAAGCCCTAATGAAAAATTCTCTATTTTCCAAGTTTCTGCAGGTTTCTGGCATTTTCTTATGCTTCCTTGAACTGGGTTAATGAGATTATAGCTGATCCGGTTATTTTCCATTTTATTATGCATTAACAGAGCCTTACTGGGGTGTTTGTGAAGGTTCTGGGATCCTCTAGGTCCTAGCATACCATCATTATCCCACAATCCCCTCCTGTATGCGTATTCCTCATGTACAATGTATGGACTACAGAAAGGTTAAGAATGATGACTGAAAATAAACCAATAGATTTGGCGATTCATGCCCTGGGAAAGAATTGGTTCAGCAGAGTGGTGGGGAAGAAAGCCAGATTTTAGAGAGCCATGGACATGGCTGATCGATGGTGAGAAAGCAGAGGCCACAAATTTATACCACTCTTTCCAGAAGTTAAACAGGAGGAGAGAGAGAAGGAGAGGTAGAGGCAGAAGTGGGGGGGAAGGGGAAAGAGAGAGAGAGAGAGGGAGGGAAGGAGAGGGAGGGAAGGAGAGAGAGAGAGAGAGAGAGAGAGAGAGAGAGAGAGATGGAGTGGGGAAGGGACAGAAAATATAACAAGAGGGGCTTCGTTTGTCTGGGGGAAGGTTTTGTTAGTCTGTTTGTTTTTGGTTATGAACACAACTTATATTGGATTATGAAGTCAGGAAAGTGCCTGTCCTGGGCACAGGCATTTGAAGCAAAGGTAGATGAGTCATAAGAGGCAAAGGGGTTGTTTTCTTCTCAGGTAGCCAAAAGGCCAGGAATAAAGTTAGGATAACGGTTCTAAGTTTGACAATGTGAGAATTTTGGGATCTCCAGAATAAAATGGACCAGAATGATTTAAAATCAGATAAAAGTCCTAGGAACTCTGTATCCAAATGTGTTTGAACTCATGATTTAAAAAGATCTTAACAAGGGAGAATATTGGGCCAAATTGGACCAGTTGTATTTTAATAGGAAAAAATTATGAAGGCTTATACTTGGGTTCAAGGATCAACCTTAAAGGTAGAAGATGGGGGAGGCATAGCTAGATATCAATCCACATTAAACAGATCTGGGGGAATTACTAACCTGTAAAATTTATAATGATTCATCATTGTGATAGATAGCCCAGAAAGCTAACTTGATCTTAGGTTGCTTTTAAAAAGGCATAGTGTTGAAATCAAGGCAGTGACAGTCCCACTACATTCCTTCTAGTCAGATTACATATAAGTATTAAATGCAGGCCTGCTTGAGGAAGGATATTGATAGAGACAGACAGCTAGCACAGCAAATAGAGACCTGGACTTGGGCTCGGGAAGATCTGAGTTTGAATCCTGTCTCCTTTCTAGCTGTGACTCTAAGGAATGATCTTATGGATTGACTTTCTTGTCATAATCTTTTTGGTTTTCTCATATTCTTTTTCTTCTTAATTTTTCTTCAGTCTCTCTCATTTGATTTTTAAAGTCTTTTTAAATTCTTCAATGAATTCTTTTTGGGCAGGTGAATGGGCAAGTCAATTAATCTCTCTGATTAATAGTAATAGCACCTATTTCATATGGCTTTTGAAAGGATCCAATCATGTGTGTGTGTGTGTGTGTGAGAGAGAGAGAGAGAGAGAGAGAGAGAGAGAGAGAGAGAGAGAGAGAGACATATATGTATGCTTTGGAAACCATTAAAATATTTTGTAAATGCTATTATTATAAACTGGAAAGCAACTAGAATGGTAAAGGGTTCCAAGTTCATGTCATATGAGCAACTAGGTTGTTCAGTATCTAGAGTGCTAGATCTCATGTAAAGAAGATCTGAGTTCATGGAGAGGATTCTGGGAAGATGGCAGGATAGGTCAGAAAATTTCAAGGTTTCAGGATTTTCCTCCAAAAAAGAGATAAAATAGTGCCTCTGGGTGAACTTAGAGCTGGGATAACAAATCAGAGTAGGGGGAAAGCAGGGGTCCTCTTGGGATAATCTGAGAAGACCAGAAGAAAAATCCCAGGCCTAGATTTCCTCCCTGTGAAGAGTGAACACCTCCAGGATAGGGTCCATGTTAACAACAAGTGGCAAGCCCTAGGGTTAGCTGGGTTGGGAGCCTTCCTCCACTGTCACAAGAACTTTTACCCCCAGGACAGTGAGAGAAGTTGGGCATCTGACCTTGGGAAGATCTAGGGAACCTCTGGGCAGAAAGAACCAGCACTTGCCCAGTGAGTGCAGAAGCAGTGGGGCAAGGACCCTCCTGGCTGTGGGCACTTACAGAAGGCTGGAGGACTTGGTTTGAGTTCAAGGTCAGGGGAGAACTGAAGAGGATCAGAGGCCAGAGGCACTGTCCCTCGTACTCCAGGACAAGAGGTGATTATAAAAAATAAATTATTACAAAAAAATGCACAAGCAAGGAAGAAAGAATCCAACCATAGGGAGCTACTATGGGAATAGAGAAGATTGGGGGTCTTCTTCAGAGAGGATACTGAAGCAAAGAAACCCTCTTCTGCTCCAAAGAGTAATGTCAAATGTCACCTGCCCAAAAAGAATTCACTGAAGAACTTAAAAAGACTTTAAAAATCAAATGAGAGAGATTGAAGAAAAATTAAAAAGAAAAAGAAGAATACAAGAAAAACAGAAAGATTATGACCAGAAAGTCAACCAATTAGAAAAGGAGATCCAGAATCTTAAGGAAGAAAATGACTTCTTGAAAATCAGAATTGGACAAGGGGAAGCCAGAGAAGTTATAAAAGATGAAGAAATTAACATATATATATATATACATATATGTATGTATATATATATATATATATATATATACAGAGAGAGAGAGAATAAAAAAGAAGAGAATGTGAAACATCTCATAAGAAAAATAGCCGATCTAGAGAGCAGATCAAGAAGAGAAAACATAAGAATAATTGGACTACCTGAAAGTTCTGATCAAAAAAATAATCTTGATACAATGATACAAGAAATAAAGAAAATTGTCCTGAAGCATTAGAACAAAAGGGAAAGTAGAAATGGAAAAAATCTACCCATCACCACCTGAAAGAGATCCTACAAGGAAAACTCACAGGAATATTGTAGTTAAATTCTGAAACTCCCAGATCAAGGACAAAATATTACAAGCAACAAGAAAAAAACCCAATTTACATATGATGGTACCACGATTAGAATCACACAAAGCCTAGCATTGGCGACACTAAAAGATTGCGGATAGTGGAACATAATATGTCTAGGAGCAAAAGAACTGGGCCTCCAGCCGAAAATACCATACGCAGCAAAGCTAAGCATGATTCTGAATGAAAAAAATGATGGACATTTGATCAACTGTCAGACTTTCAGGACTCTGTTAAAAAGACAAAAACCCTCATGAACTCAGTAGAAGATTTGACATACAAGAGCCAAGAGAAATAAAAGGGACATACCAATAGCCCATTACAAGGGACTAAATAAGGATAGAATGTTTACCTCTTATGTACGGAAAATGTAAAACCTATGTCTAAGATTGTTACTAAGACTTAGGTAGCTTATAAGAAAGATTTGGGGTATACCTGAGTATGATATGACTTTAAAAAGTAAAACCGTTCCAGAACAGCTAAAAGAGTAATTATCTTATACAAATGAAATGCAAGAGGAAGAACTAATACAGAGGAATTAGATGGGGGAGAGGGGCTGTTAGTACTGGAAACCTACTTTCATCAGGAATGGATTTAAGAGGGGAAAAATACATATGTTTCTAGAAGAGTATAAAAGTCTTCCAAGGGGATAGGGATGAGGGGGAGGATAAAGGAGGGATCTTTAGAGAGGAGGGTGAGGGAATAGGTTAAAAGAGGGGTATAGAAAGGTGTTTAGATTAAGGGGTACGGGAGGATAAGGGAGGGAGCTTCTTTTAGCAATCTTTGAGATAGTCACTGAAGTCTCTTCAAACTCTAAAGTTCTCTAATTTAGATTCTATGATTCTGTTTCATATAAACAATATAAATATTTAGCTCATTTTATATAAAGAGCATGTCAATGCCATTTGGAAAGCCCAAGATTTGAGTGTTAACTTTGACCCCCTTAATCTTCTGTATGTACTTCAGCTGTGGACAGTTTCCCACTTCCCCCACCCTCTACCCCTCCAATGCCTCAAGTGTTTCCCATATGGAAAAGGCTGCCTTTATTTGGCTTTGAGAGAAGTGACTGTGTATAGCCAATACATATGATTGAAGATGCATATGGCGGGGTAGGGTGGTGATCATTGTATCATACTCCCAGAAGAAACAAGAAGGAATGAAATCAAGGCACATATAGAGATTAATTTTGATAAGGAGGATTATCCAAACCACTGGAACAGGAGGAAGAAGAGAAAAAGATGAGAGAAGATGTAATTTTTGAGGAAGATTGGTAAGTAATCATACACTGATAATCTCAGACTTGTCAGTATAATAAGAAGCAATGTCATCTGCTGAGTGAGAAAGACTTAGCAATGAGGTTGGGAGCTTGAGAAAAGTAGAAACGATTTGGAACAACCATGACAACACCAACAGCTAGCATTTATATAAGGCTTTAAGGTTTACAAAGTGCTTTACAAATATTATCTGGGAGGTAGTGCTATTCCCATTTTACAGCTGATGAAACTAAGGCAGACAAAGGTTAAATGATTTGCCAAGGGTCACACGCATAGTAAGTGTCTGAGGCTGGATTTGAATTCAGGTCTTTCTAACTACAGATCCAGTGCTCCATTCACTGTGCTACCTAGCTGCCAGTGGTCTGCCACTACTGCAGGAAATGTGATATCAAGTCAATAAGAGGTGAAAAGAAAGATTTCTGGGCATTAGTGAGGGCTTACTTTAGGTACGATAACAAATTTGTAGCAGACCTAATTAGCATAGTTTAATGACTTCCTCCAGCAGCATTCTGCTATATGGGAGTAGAAGTGGAAAAGGTAGTTCATGATGATTATCCGAGATTGAACATTAGCCTGCTTGGAAAAGGGGAGAGAGACAAAGGTTTTAGGGATGAAGAGCAGCGTACCTACCATTGAGTTATCTGACTATGAAGTTAAGACTTAAAGGAGAGAAATGAAGTCAAACCAGAGGTGATGGCCTTGAAGAATGGAGAGGGTTTAAAAGATAGGTCGCAACCATCTGTAACTGAGTCTGAAACATTATTTGCGCTTTCTCTTTTGATTAAACTCATCATAGTTTTTAGGGCTAGAACTTAGAGATTATCTA
Source organism: Trichosurus vulpecula (assembly GCF_011100635.1). Classification (NCBI taxonomy): domain Eukaryota; kingdom Metazoa; phylum Chordata; class Mammalia; order Diprotodontia; family Phalangeridae; genus Trichosurus; species Trichosurus vulpecula. Next base: position 10,540,406 of record NC_050581.1, on the reverse strand, counting down.
GTTCAACCCTGTCATTTTACAGATGAGGAAACCGAGGTCCACAGAGGTTCAGTAATTTACTGAAAGTCAAATGGGTAGTAAGTAGCAGAATCTAGATTCAAACTCAGGTCCTTGATCTCTAAGTCCAGGATTCTTTATGTGACACTATGCTGTCTCATAATGCTAGTTCACTTTTATGTAGTGCTTTGCAATTTACAGGGTGTTTTCTTGACAACAGTCTTGTTAAAGTAGTTAATAAAGGTATTATTCTCACTTCCCAGATAAGAAAACGGGAGCTAAAAGAGGTTCAATGATCTACCCTGCAATGCTATGTGTAAAATGAGGGGATTGGGCCAGATGACCACTAAGGCTCCTTCCATTTCATTTCCTTACCCTTAGTCTCTGGAAAATGGCTTCATTTTTATCAAGGTGAGTCTATATTAACTAGTTACCTATATCTGGTGACCCAATATCAGTATCTTCAAACTTTAAAGGATTACTCTTCTACCCAGCTCTAGTTAGTTGGATGTTATAACTTGTACTCTTCTTAGACTTCCCTCTGTATACTTGACACTTTATCAACAAGCATTTATTGAGCACCTAATATGAACCAGGCACTCTGCTAAGTGCTGGTAATACAAAGAAGGCAAACAACAATTCCTGTTCTCAAGGAGCTTCCAGTCTAATTAAAGAGACAGCAGGCAAACAACTATGTACAATCAAGATATGTTTAGGACAAATTGGAGATGATCAACATAGAGAAGGCATTAGCATTAAGGGGCATCTGGAAAAGCTTCTTGCAGAAGGTTGGAATTTTGCTGGGACTTAGAAACCAGTGAAGCCAAGAGACTTAAATTATCAGAGAGAGCATTCCAGGCATGACGTAGCAAATTCCAGGCATAAATATTTTTTGTGTTAATGATCGAATGAATTAGAGGAGAGGAGAAGTAACTGATAAGGTAGAATGGAGTCTTTAGGATAATTTACTACAGTGTGATGAACACTGACCTTTGCATCAGAAGACCTGGGTTCAAGTTCCAGTTGTGTGACCATGGTCAAATCATGTCATTTCTCCTAGTCTATATTTCCTCACCAATAAAGTAGGAACAATACTTAGATTACATTTCTCGTAGTTTTTTTGTGAGTATGGCACTTTGAAACAATAAAATGCTGTATTCATAGGAATCTCTGTTTTCTCCTTCTTGACATCCTATAACATCTCTAATGCTTTTAAATTTAGAACAGATATACAAAGAAAGGAAGGGAGAAAATAGGAACAAGGAAATAGGAAAAACTTCTGTGTCTTCATAGTGGTTCCTTGGGGATATGTGAAGTACCAAGTCACTGACTCCATGTCAAGAGAGCTCATTGAAACTTTGAAATAATCACTTCCTTCCCTGATGATGTTTTTAGATGAAAGAGATAGAATATAACCTTGGGATTACATTCCAGAAACGCCTTTTTCCAGATGCATCTAAAAGCTACAAACATTTCTCTTTTGTGCAGCTTTTCCCAGGTGACTCTGCCTCTGAACTTCGAGCAATGACTGCAGGGTGCTTTGGCTACTCTCACCCACCTCCTGCAGATTATTGGAAGGTGTTGTTATAAGGCATGTCATTGGTGGATGAGACTATAAGGGATTTAGTATGACATCCATTTTTCCTAAATTCAGCAGCAGCTACACTATATGCTCCAGAGAGCTACAAAAATTAATAGGATGTGGTCACTGACCTGGTGAACTTTATAGTTTGGTAGAGGAAATAAGATGTGTATACAAAGAATTAAACAAAACATGATGAAGCAAGCATAGAAGAGAAGTATGAAAACATGAGTTAGAGCAGGGAAGTATCTGAGGGCATCAAAATATAACAGTGAAGGCAGGGAATGCCTCATTTTGGTCTTTGTATGCCCACTCAGTATGTAGCATAATGCCTTCCACAAAGTGTATCCTTAATAAGTGTTTGTCGAATTGGATTAAGTTGAATACATCAGGGAAGTAGCATTTGAGCTGAGTCTTAAAATATGGGTTGCATAGAGCACAAATGTCCCTTTCAACAGCTTCTCTCCATTGCTCCAAGTTATGCCATGTGGTACCAAGTAGAAATCTAAGTCCTCTACCTATCTTGCAGACAAGTATCTTTCCACGCGCGCGCACACACACACACCCACACACCCCTTCTTCCCCAAGCTTTCTCTTTTCCAGACTAAACATCTTCAGTTCCTTTAATTAATACTTATATCTCTTGATCTCCAGTCAATTCATCGCTCTGATCATCTCTCCTCTTTATATAATCCAGAATGCCAATGTCCTTCCTAATGTAAAGGGAGCTGTCAGATCATAGAATCATAGATCTAAAGACTTCAAAGATCACTTGATTTTATGAGGAGGAAACTGAGGTCTAGGGATTAAGTGATTTGCTCAGGATCATACAGCCAAAAAGCATTTGGGATGGGATTTGACCCCAGGCCTTCCTGACTATAAGTCCAATATTCTGTCCACTGCAATATGCTGACATGATCCCCATGCTTACCACAGTGTTACTGAATGGATTTCAAAGACTGGGACTGATTAGCCTTCCTTTTGCTAAAACGTGACAGTGAGAAGTAATCATGGTTGTCCAGATGTGGTTTGATGAGGGCAAAGCAATTGTGTTTTACTTTATGCAAAACAACACCATGTTAGCTTTTTATGGCTGCCTCATCCCACTCTTGGTTCATCTTGAGCTGCCAGTACTTTCAAACTCACTTTTCTTTTTTCACTTAAATACTTATCTACTGATCTAGCCTCTATCTTATACCTATTTTTTGAAGAAAAGATTTCTATTCTGAACATAAACACAGACACTCTCTCACACACAGCACATTTCCACATACATGGCAGAGAAAAAGAGAAAATTTTATATGAAACCATGAATCTGAACTTCTTGATCATATGATCAGCAAGAGGGCACACTAGACGTTTTCTCTGATTGCCACAACCTCTCAAACCTTTCCCAAATAGAAATTACACACCAAGATAAAGTGGCTTAAGCTATTCCCATGGTCTAGGACATACAGAATCCAAAAGAGAGTAAAACAAAACAAAATAAAACCCTGAAACTAATGCTAACTGACCCTGAGCTCACCTCCCACAGTAGCATCATTGAGGCTGTGTTTGTAGATCCAAAGATACTACACATGTTTATATCAAAGCCCACCCTGTCTCTTTCCAGTGTTGTCTATAGCCTAGATCCAGGCTGTAGAGGTTAGCTCAGACCTTGACAGCCAGCTTGGCCACAGTCATTCAGGAGCAAAAGCCTGCCACAGCTGCAACCTGGAAGCACCAGTGCTGAAAAGCTCTGAACCAGCAGTGTAGGGTAAAACAGAGTCTGAACTGCTGATTCCAGGGAAAGTAGGTTTGAAATGCTGGTTCTGGGCCAGAAAGCTAAGGAATAAAAGGAGTGGGACAAGTTACCAGGAAAGGATATTCTATGTGAGGAGAAGTGCACAGCAATCCACAAAGCCTAAGGGCTGAAAAGCACAGGATCTGGCTGGGGCCAATTCTGACCCTAGTTGTGCCAGAATCCTAGACTAGTGATCCACGAATTGCCCAGTGTGGGCTGAGGCTGAGACATTTCAAGAGCCAGCCCCCAAGGAAATCACAGTCAGGGGAGGAAGCCAGAAAGTGAGTGATAAGGAAAATAAGGGAAAAAAAGAGACTGAAAGTACCAAAGATTTCAGGAAGAAGAAATCTCAAAGACCTTGAGCATAAACAGACAAATCATCAGGAAACTTTGGCCATTACAGTGACCAAATACATCCAGAGAGCCCATGTTGAAGCATGTTACCAAACTTTGACAGAAAGGCATTGGAAACAAACTTCAGATACATACATTTATGGACATGGCTACAGCGTGGATTTGTTTTGCTTATTTGTTATATGGGTTCCCCCCCCTTTTCTTTCTCTCTGTTTTTAACTGTGGGGAGAGAAGTTGAGGGGAGGGGAGTTAGCAACAGTGATACCTTAAGAAAGAGGGTCATTGTCACATTTTTAAGAATGCAAAGAAGAGAACAGAAGGATGTTCAGAATGATGAACAGAAGAGCAAGATACTTTTGAAAGTGATCTGTAGAAACTGTAAGGGTTTTTTTTTAAACTATGAAATGGAGATTCATGGTTTCATGATGGCTTGCAAAATTTATTTCTGAATTGAATTGTTAAATTTAACTACTATGTGTTTCGGAGTTTGTAGCCTTGGGTTTTTTTTCTGGAGGCAATCTGTGAATTCTTTCAATAAGAATTTGATTTTCTATGTTCAGAAGTTCTGTGCATTTCTCTAATGGTATTAAGATTTTTTTGTCTCGTCCTATTCTCCTAGGAGACCTAGGATCTTAGGTTGTCTCTAGAAATCCTATTGTGAAGATCCACGTGTTTTGCTTGCATAATGAGCATTTTTAAAAATGTTATGGGGTTTTGCTTCTCTCCTAGGTTGTTCTTTATTTCCCTGTATTGGCATTCCCAATCTATTGTTCTCTCTTTTGTTTCTTTGGTGAGGCTTGCCATTGCAGATTTAAATTTTTCCATTCTGCTTATTAATTTTACTGTTTAGGATATAATTCCTGCTCTCATAATTTTCATTGCTCTTTTAAACTACTCAGGAACAACATGTTGTGGTTCCATGTTGTCAAATTCCACAGTCTTTTGTCTCATTAAGTGTTGGATCATTTTCCTTTATTTTGCAGTATTTCTTTGTAGATGCCTGATCCCATATAACTTGATCTAGAGGCCATATTTCCTTCTGTTGTTACTGTTTTTTTCTAATCAAACTTTTTTATTCAACCTTGCTTTGTCTGTTTCAGATAAGAGTGAGACATCTGATAGCCCCTCCCCCAACCCCTTTCTCCATATTTGTACATTCATCACACACTCACTAATTATGAAAAATAACACATTCTATTCCCTTCTTCCTCCTTTCTACCATGTTGTAGTCTTCATTTTATTTTCTTTACCCTCTTTAAACCCTCAGAACAGAGCACTGCCCCCCCAAACCTCTATTTTTTTACTTAACTCCCTCAATGTTCTTTAAGGATATTAAAGTTCTGAAGGGACACTTGCTTGTACTTTCCATTAGAATATTAGCACCATATCATCGTATGAATCTTTCCAAATTAATTTAGCTTTCTAAGTTTATCTGGACTCTTGTGTTTTTGTTTCAAAGTTCTTACTCAGCTTTGGTCTTTTCACCATAAATGCTTGAAAGTTCTATATTCCAATAAAGATTCATTTCCCTCTAATAGCACTATATTCAATTTTGCAGGTTAAATTACAGTTGGTTGAAAGCCTATCTCTTCTGCCTTTTGGGATGTTGTATTCCAAGATCTCCTCTGATTTTTAGAGAAGTTGTCAGGCCTAGTGTGATCTTGACTTATTTCCCAGTTTTTCTTGATACTCATAGTACTTTTTCTTTGCTACAGGAATTCTGGAGTTTTACTATGAAATTCTTGGGATTCTTCTCTTTCAGATTCCTTTCAGGAGGTAACCTGTGGGTTATTTCTATCTTTACATTGCCCCACTGGTTCTAATAGAGCTTGCCAGTGTCATTTATGATTTCTTGAAATATAGTGTCCCTTTTTTAAAAAAAATCATGGTTTTCAGTGTGTCTAATGATTTTTCAGTGATCTCACCTTGACCTGTTTTTCAGGTGAGTTGTTTTTTATATCAGATATCTTACATCTTTTTTTCTTTAGTCTTTTGATTTTGTTCTCATATTTCTTGCTGTCTCATAGAGTCATTGATTTTTGTTTAGTCAATTCTAGTTTTCAGGAAGTCCATTACTTAGGTAAGGTTTGCTACTTCCTCTTCGAAGCTATATATCTTCCTTCCAAATCTTTCCTCCATAGCTTTTATTTTATTTTTAAGTCTCTTTTTTCATTTCTTCACAGTATTTATATAGTTTTTATGGAAAATCCATTTTTCCCTTTGTATCTAATTGTAGTTATACTCATTTGTTTTGGGAGGATCTCTATATATGTAATATTGTTTGATACTAGTCAGTATTTTCTTTGGTTTACTCATCTCTCCAGCTTGCTGTTTGCGAGAGCTATGCCCCCTGCTATACTTTTGGGTGGGGCAGTGTTTTAACAATCTGGCTAGCGTAACAATCTGTGGGGGTGTAAGATCCACCCACAGCCAGCACCCAGGAGGCTGCTGGCACGCTGGGGAAGCACAGGTTCTTTTGATCCGCTTAACTAAGGAGAGCAAGGTGAAGGGGTTGACAAGCTTTCTTTAATCCAGCATTCAGTTAGTTCAGGGGAGCATACAGACAAGCATCAACAGACAGACCAAATACAATTCATAGTTACCAACATCTAGGTTCAGCCCAAGAGCTCAGGCTGGCCCAGAGTCACGCTCACCACTGCTGCCGCGCCAACAGGAAAGGGATCTTCAAACTGTCTTCTCCCCTCTTATGAAGTTTTTGACATCATCAAGAGCCACCTGAATGACCAGAGTCGATTGGTTCTTGAGTTGGCCCCTCCTCCAGGACCCTGGGAGGTCACACAGGAAGTTCTCTGCTCCCAGGCATGGGTCTCTGGGCTTCCTGCCCCAGAAGAGGAGCAGCAGGTCCAGCACCCAGCAAGGCTCAATGAGATAAACTGAGTCACTCAAAGAAAACAAAGGCCACTCTGGCCACAGGCAGTTGGCCATCCTTGGTCTCTACCTGGGTCACTTGAGTTCTGATGCTGACCTTGACTTCTAGAGGTGAGGCCTCCCTAGATCTTTGAAGTCCAGAGTGCTGGATATATAGGTTCCTCTCTGGCATCTCAGGTCAGAGTATTAGGGATCTCAGAGCCTCTGGGTCTGGGCTGTCTTTGTGTGAGCTGTATGGCATTTCCCTGTTTGCTGCAGCTTCTTCCTGAGATTTGCAAGATCTCCAATCTACAAGTTTCTGATCACCCTTGGGTTTTCTCAAGAAAGTTTTATACCCCTGTAACTCCAAACACAGAGCCTTCAGGCCACATATGTCTCTTCTCCAGTCACTTTGGGAAGTGACTTCCTAGAACAGGAGCCCATGGGCCCCCTTCATTATGTATACTTCTTCCATGACCAAAATCCCATCATTTCTATTGTATTAGATGCAATCAAGTCACTTGTAGTTAGTTATTTTATCACCTTGTATGGGTCAAAACTAAACTAACAGAAGTCAAAAGATATGATTGTGTCAACAGTGTAAGTATCCTCAATCCTGAAGACCACGATGGATCAAGACACCATTGTTTTCCTCTTTGGTAGACTGAGATTAGACTGAGGTTGTCCTAGGAGATCCTAGTCCTAATAACATCATCATAAGGGTAAGTTAGGTCCTCAGAGAGGGTCTAGACCCACATTTATCTTTCCAAGGTTATTGAGACAATCATATGGATGACACTAAGTTGTTACTTCTCCCATCCTCCCATCTTTCCAGTCTTCCTACACTTTGACCCTTGCCAGGTACTCTTTGATCCAGTGATACAAGCCTCTTGACTATTCCATGAACAAAAGACTCATATCTCTGGCTGTTCCCCATGTCTGGAATCTTCTCCCTCTTTACTCTTTCTACCGACTTCCCTAGATTCCTTTAAGTACCGACTAAAATCACCTCTTTTATATAAAGCCTTTCACCATTTCTCTTAATTCTAGTGTCTCCCCTCTGATAATTATTTTCTGTTTATCTTGTATATACAGTAGTTTTTTGGTATGTATTTGTGGCATGTTATCTTTCTCTTTAGCTAGTAAGCTCCTTTACAACAGGAGTTGTCTGTTGTCTTTCTTGTACTCCCAGCACTTAGAGCAGTGCCTACCACATAGTGGGCACTAAATAAATGTTTATTGATTGATTGCTGTGGACAACCTGAGCCTCTCCTAGGTTTCACCAACTTGAAACTTTACGTTTCAAGAATGGCCTTGGGTATTAGCAAGTCAATTAGTCATCTCACTCTCTCTAGTCAATTACTTTTTAGGGTACTAATAGTCAATGGTAATTGTTGGTAGAGAACAAACCCCAAACCTGAAATAGCTCTAGAAAGAATTTTATTAGGTCATTTGGCAAAGGAGAGAGCTGGAAAAAAGTGGGGGTCCTACCTGGAGTCTTTGTGAAGTTTCCCTGACTTCCGTTTGCCTGAAAGGCAGTAGGGCAGTTTGAGCTGTTTATCAGCAGGTAAGTATAAACATTCAAATTCGGGGTAACCAAAACACAAGCTTTGGGTGGACCCAAAACAAGACCCGAGTGAGATCTAAGCAGTCTCTGTTGCCATCTGGCTTTCCACAGTGTCTCTGAGCTGAACCTGTCCTCTACCCGACCTCTGTTGTAAACTTTAGGTTAGACAATTTCTGGTCACATAAAGCTAGGTTCAAACAACATTAATAAATAATAAAATATTTTCCAATACAGCACATTATTTGTTCAAAGTCTGTGTAGAATTCTGCCCCCATCACCTACAATAGACACTGAACCTAATAGTCTGTAGCTAAAACAATCCTCCTCGTTATCAGTGAGTATTTATAGAACTCCAAATGAGTATAAAACTGTGTTCGGAAAAATTGTTGGTATGTTTTTACTTAGGAGGTGAATGCCTAGGATATTAAATATGTGAATTTATTTAGAGGAATCTAGTTCTGCATGATCATACAAAGTATGTTTTCCTACAGTTTTACTTTCTATGAAATGTTGAACTCTAGAGTGAGTCTGGGAATGTCAGCTGGGTCAGTTTGGTTTCTTTCTTCCTGAGTTTTCTTTGACAATGACATATTAGTGACCAGCCCAGCAGCATTTTCTAGAATAACTCATCTAGATTGAAACTTGAGAATTTGAGCTCTCTAGTCCTGTTCTGAATTCTTCATCTGGACAAATCATTCATTGACCATAGGTCCTAACCCTCTTGTAAGTGGCAAGAAGCCAAACTCTCTCTTTTGAGTTAGAAGAAGCCCATGGGAAAGGCAAGAATGTTCATACCAATAGTCCTATTTATAGTGAAAAGTTCTCTGCTCCTCTCTTCCCTCTCTGTAATTGTGATTCTGAATCTAATTACTGTCCTTAAGACAGCTGAGTCTCACTCTCTATCACTACCACTGATTTTCAGGGGGAGTTGGGAAGAGAGGATGAGGGAGCCATAGCTACTTAGTATATGTTGAGTTAGGGGGACTTTGGGAATGTTCAAGGCACACACATAACCTTTTGAGGATGACATAATAACATAATGCCGCTGTTGGAGAATGGATGCTGGGTTGCAGGGACCATTCTTATGAGTTTTATCACTTTTTTACTTCTTCATGGATGAACAAAAATTTATAGATGCCCATTTCTATCACCTTCAGTACTTACAATTGCCCTCGTATGCTTGTAAGGGCAAGCAAAGTGGGACTTCTTACTGTTTTTTCTTTTGGAGTGCTTCTCAGCACTAAGGCAATCAAGTGCCTTTGAGTGAGTCTTGCCTTTTGCTAATTATGTCAGGAGAGGTATGAAGCCCTCAGGAGGTGTGAAACCTTCGAGAGGTGTTAAGTCCTCAGGCCCTGAAAAAGGGTATATATACTCTGAGGTTAGCATTTTTTGGGGGTTCACTCACTGGAAGAATATAGTGTGATTTGACCAGACAGACTCTGGGTAGCCATTAAGGAATCCCCTGGCTTTGAAAACCCAGATGTTGGTGCTTCTCTCTCTGGCAACTTCATGTATTGCTTGGGCAGACAGCTAGAAGCCTGTCTGCTGATTTGTGTTATTTTGCTGTTTATGTAATGTATTCTTTTAATTTCTGTTTGTATGCTCTCTGAAGTTCAGGGTGCTGGCTTTTTCCCCTGAATGAGGTGGATGATATATGTATGTTTAATTAAAGTAAGACTGTAACCCCTTAAAGTTGCTTTTCTTAGAAAAGCAGATCAAAGAATCTGTTCTAGCAGCCCTCCTGTGCGCTCTTGTTGTTGGTCTTGTGTTGGTCTTTCACCTCCGCAGCAGCTGCTCGCAACATTAGTGTTACAATGTGACATCACTTTTCTCTCACATCCTTACTCCTGTTGAGGTGTGGAGCCAGGTACACAGCAGATGGGTAGGTAGTTTCTAAGTTATTTCTTTGGCTACATTAACAAGTATAAGTGGTAGATCAAAGGGGCTTTTCTTGCTTTGGATTGAGTTCATGACAGTGAGAATTGTCCAATTTTTGGTTGTTGTGGCAAGCTATGGGTCTGCATTTACCACTCACTACCTCGCCATTCCCTCATTAGGTTGCATGAATCACAGGTATGGAATAGTTCCTCTTTGATGTTATCAATTCAGTTTAATTTATTTTGTCAAATACTTATCAAATACCCACCATGTGTTAGGAACTGTGCTAGGTAATGGAAATGCAAAGGAAAAAATTGAGTAATCTCTGCCCTCAAGGTGTTTCCAGTCTAATGACAGAAGTCAACACATGTAAGGAGGCTGGAAAGGAAAGTAAAAGGAGGGGGAAGGGGGAAGGTACCTGGCACAGAGAATGATGGAGAATTCCAAAGGAATTCAGCTAAATAGGAACTGAAGAAATGTTTGGCCTTCCTGCTCTCCTGAAATGGAGGCTTGGGGGCTCCTAGTTTTGTCCTCCAGTCAGAAGGGTGAGGGACACTGATGAGGTGTGAGTACTAAGGCTGATATAATCTTGAAGGATGATGAGGTTCCTGGGGGCATGATGGAGAAATGTATCTGCTCCAAAGAGGGCAGCCAGGTTGATCTGTGAGCCTGTTTCTTCATCTGTACTTCACAAGTTTATGACTCAAGGGACATAGGGGCTGAATAAGCACTTTGCAAACTACAAAGGGTCCTTCTCCTTATTTTCATATCAGCCGATAATATGTCTGGGATCAAATATAAAATCCTCTGTTTTTCTTTTAAAGGCCTGTATAACGGGTCCTCTTCCAACCATTTCAGTGCTTTATACATTGCTCCCCATCTCCCAACTCTAGTAGTTCTTACTGGGTGGCCCGGTGCCCAGAATGCTTTTCCTCTTGCCCCTTCCTCCTAGCTTCTCTGACTTTCTCCAAGTCCTAGATGGGAGTGAATTCTGCAAAAGCTAGATATTCTGCTACTCCTACTGCACTGACCCTTTCTACTAAGCACACCTTGGGGCAGAAATGTCATTCATGTTTGCACAGGGTATAAAACAGCAGCCTTCTACAGTCTCTGCCTGCTTTGTTTCATAGGAAGGGAGAAGAAAGCATTAAAGAAGCATTAACAGCTACTTTGCCACTTTACCCTGAAGGACATGAGACTTTTCCATTTGACATGCAAGCTGGCCCCTTCCTTCTGTATTATCTCCCCCGTTAGAATGTGAGCGCTGGCTGTCTTGATTTCTTTAATTTGTGTCCCCAATATTTAGTAGAGTACTAAGCATTTAATAACAACTCTGGGAGGCAGGGGCTATTATTATAACCATCCTACAATCAAGAAAACTGAGGCATACAGAGGTTAAGGAAGATTCCCATGATCACACAGCTAGTAAATATTTGGTACTGTGATTTGAACTTGGGCCTTCTTTACTCTGAACTCAGTACCTTTTCTACTGGGCCACGTAGCAGCTAGAATGGCAGCCATGAAGCTGGATGAAACAGTTATGGCAAGAGAAGCCCAGTCTGAGTCCCTGAAGTGGGTGGCAATCTCATTACAAGCATCTGAAGTGCTGAGCCTATCAAATGGGCTTATCAGTGGGGTAAGCGGGAATGGGAACTGGCTACGGTCAGGCCTCTAAAGATCTGGAGGTCTAGATGACTTGGCTAAGCACCCAAAGTTCCAGAATTCAGGTGAAAACTTCATTGAGCTTAACTGACTCTTTATGGCCCAGAAAACTAAAAAGAGAAACTTTTGTTAGATTAGTAGAATGTTGGAGGGAGAAGGAACTTCAAAGATTAACTAGCCCAACTCCCTCATTTTAAAGAGGAAGGGATTGAGGCCAAAGAAATTAAGAGATTTCCCCAAGGTCACACAGCTTGTTAGTATCAGAGCCAGAGCTAGAACTAGAACTCAGTTTTCCTGACCAATGGTTCAATGCCTTTTCCACTACTGCATTTTCTTGAGGTATATATGTCAGGGAGGGGGAGGAGGGGGGAGAGAGACAGAAGAGGGAGAGAAAAGGGGGAGAGAGAGAGAGGAAGAAGAGAAGGAAGAAGAGAGAGAAAGAAGGGGGAGAGGGAGGGAAGAGAGAAAGGGAGAGAGAGAAGGGAAAGAGGGAGGGAGAAGGAGGAAGAGGGAGAGGAAAGAGAGAAGGGAAAGGAAAAGAGGGAGGAAGAAGGAAAGAGAATGGAGAGAGGGAGAGAGGGAAAGAGGGATAGAGAAGGGGGAGAGGGAAAGAGAGAAGAGAGAAGGGAGAGAGAGAGAAGGGAAAGATGGAGAGAGAAGGGGGAAAGGGAGAGAGAAGGAGGAAGAAGAGGGTGAAGGGAGAGAGGAGAGAGAGAGGAAGAGGGGGAAGGAGGGAGAGAGAGAAGGAAAGGGAGAGGGAGGAATGAAGAGATGGAGGAGAGGGAAAGGGGATGAGGGGAAGGAGGGGGGAGAAATGAGTGAAAAGGAGAGGGGGAGGGGAGTAAGAAAGAAAGAAAGGGAGAGGGAGGAAGGGAGAGAGGGGGGAGAGGAGGGGTAGGGAAGGGGAAGGGAAGAATAGAGAGAAGGAAAAAGGGGAGAGGGGAGGTAAGGGAGACAGGGAGGAGAGGAAAGGGGGAAAGAGAGGGTAGAGAGGAGGAGAGAAGAGGGAGAGGGGAGAGACAGAGAGGGAGAGGAAAGGTGAGAAAAGGGGGAGGGGGAGAGGGAGAAAGGGGAAGAGAATAAGAGAAAGAGAGACAAATTCTCTGATGGCTCTGAGGGGCTGGAATGAACAGATTTTCTGAGCCTTTCAAGTGACAGGAACAGGCAGGAGGATGTATGAAAAGAAAAGGTCATAGAGAACATATTAACATGTCCCAGACTTCAGTCAATGTTTCCTTTCAAGCACTTGGAGTGGAAGGAATTACAGTTCAATTGGGAACTAATGTGCTGTTCAAAGAAAAAAAATGCCAGCAAGTAGAAAGTAACAAACCAAGGAGATTTAATGATGTTTTCTAGAAGAAATGAGAAAATTGCTTTTGTGCTTTAGCAAATATGATAGACAACATACAGCTGGCACAAGTACGAGAAAAGTAAAAATAAAGAGCTGTTTCTGTTTCCCTTGGGAAAGGAAGAAAGAGAAGAGTAAACCCTGTAGTGAAGCTAAATTGAACTGGTTACAGGGAGCTGGGCTTCCTTCTGCCTCTTCCATCTTTAATCTCTTAATTGAAACCAAACAGAGACCCAGAACCCAAAGTAAAGCCAAGAAGGAGAATGTCGCACTAATATAATACTGTGATTAAGAAAAGAACCAACAATATTACCATTCCAATTGAAGTCAGAATTTTTTAGTAGAGAAATGAATAGCATATTAAAGGTTGTAGGCCCCTTTGGAGTTTCTTTTTAAATGTTTTATTGGTGTTTTTCATGTTTTATTCCTCTTTAAAAGAACTTCCCTAATAACCCTTTGCTCCAAGAGAATACCATCACAAAAGACCCAGATAAACCAAACAGATGTACAGTGTATCCATAAACACCAGCATATGCAACAATCTGTACCCATAGTTGATCACCCTTCTACCAAAAAGAAGGAATTATGTTTCATTCTCAGTTTTCTGAATCCAGGATTAGAATTTGTGTATAATCTTCACTTTGCTGTTGTTTAATGTTGTTTGAGTTTACATTATGATCACATTAACTCTTAAGACTTATAGTACCCTGTTGGCTTAAATTGAATTTCCAGACAATCAAATCATCTTATTGGTTTCTTTTTAATTAACTGCTGGAAGTCAACCCTCCTACATCCTATACTGGTGCATTTGCATTTTGAAACCTAAATGCAGAAATTTATGTCTGTCCCCATTAGGTATCATTTTGTTTGTTTTGACCTCATTCTTCCAGCCTTATGATAAATTTTTTTGGAAACTTTTTGGTTATGTAAGGTGCTAGTTACCCCTCTCAGATTAAAAAGGACAATGCTTGGTACTTGAATAAGCATGCCATCTATCTCTACATCCAAGTCAGTGAATAAAATATTATACACGGTAAGACTGAGTTCAGCACTCATCAAAGCCCTCCTCCAGGTTGACATCAATTAGGCAACGAATTAATTAATCACTTAATATTTTTAAGTAGTTGCAGGTTTAAGCAGCTGCAAATCCAGCTGTTGTTTGTTGAGTCATTACAGTCATGTCTGACTCTTTTTGCCCATGTTTGAGGTTTTCTAGGCAAAGATACTGAAGTGGGTTGCCATTTCCTTCTCCAGCTCATTTTCTCATTACAGTTGAGGAAACTGAGGCAAACAGTTAAGTGACTTGCCCAGGGTCACACAGCTAGTAAGTGTCTGAGGCCAGATTTGAACTCAGAAAGACGAGTCATCGTGATTTCAAGCCCAGTGCTCTATCTACTGCACCACCAATAAATCTGACTAGTGTAATCCAGCCCATATCTCTTCATCTTGCCTACATGTTAACCTGAATAGACTCGGTCAACTCATTCATTCATCGAATAGTCAATTGAACTAAAAGATACCAGAACTTAAACCAATGCATTCTTTATTCCAAAGGACAAATAATGAATCATATCATACTATCTGTGTTACAAGGGAGAGTGATATGAATAAGACAGTGTCAGCTCCCGTGGAGCTTTCTTTAGAGTTGTAGTGTGGCAACGCCATGGGTCAGGGAGAAGAAATAAGACAATAGATCCTTTTTCACCCCTGCCTCTTCGATTCACTCCCTTCGTTTAAATCCGTGCATGAGGGCTATCTTCCACATGAGTCCTGTCCTGCTTCCCCATGTTGTTTCTGCCCTCTTCATCCCTAATTACTTTGTCTTTACTACTCACATTTTTTGTCTTGACTTTTCTGTATTTCCCTCTGGTAGAATGTAGGCTCTTTGAGGGCAGGGAATATTTCATTTATATCTTTGTATTTTCAGTGACTGGCACATAGTAGGAACATAGTAAATACTCATTGAATAAATAAAAAGCAGGATATAAGACAGATATGGGGAGGGTGTTATAGGAGTTTAGAGGAGGAAGAGATCACAATGACTGAGTGAATCACCAAAGGTGCTGTGAACAAGGTGGCAAGGGGAGCTCTGAGCTGAAAGAAAGGGCCGGCAAGGCTTTGACAGATGGAAATGGTGGTGAATGCATGCCAGGTTCAGAGGAGAGCACAAGCCAAGGCAAACAGGTGGAAAATCATTGGATGTATGTGGGAGTACAAGTAGTTTAGTCTTACTAGAGCATACGTGGGGGGCAGTAATAAAATTCTGAAGATATAAACAAAGCAATTAAAATTGGAAATTAAAAAGGAAGAAAGGGAGATGTCTAATGAAGATGTGCAGGAAATTGACCAATTTAGATTTTTAAAAACTACGTAGAGAAGGTGGAAGCAAGGGAAAGTAGCAGAATGAGTAGAGACATGCGGCATTAATTTGGCAGGAATAGCGTTGGGGTGGTTAAAGCACGTTGTAAGTGCAGGCAATTAGAGTGGGGAAGTCTCGGGTTCAAACCTGACCTTAGACGTATACCAGCTGTGTGATCCTGGGCCAAGTCATTTAACCTCAGTCTGTTTCAGTTTCTTTATCTGTAAAATGGGAATGATAGTGGCGCCTACCTTAAAGAGTTGTGAGGATCCAATGAGGTGTTGGCAAATTAAGTGTTATGTAAATGCTAGTTTTCCCTATTGTTACTATTCTTATTAGATATATTTGAAAAGGTAATTTAGGGCCAGCTGAGGGGTTCGGACTTAGTGATGTTGTGAACTGGGGATGGCGTGGTGGAAGGGACAAAGACCCATAGACCAGGGGACCTGCCATAGCTCTGCCAGGATGTGCGCCTTTGGGCAAATTATTTTCTCTTTTTGGACTCCAATCTGCTCATTCAAAAAATGAAAAGCTTGAATTAAAGTATCTCTCAGTTTCCTTCCAGGTCCCAAATTCTGTGATCCCATGAATGTCTGTAGCATTCCCTTGACCTACCCATCTAGCATCTTTGCACAAAATGGAAACAGGGCTTATTCTTAGTGAAATTCCTTGCAGTTCATATTCATTATGGCTGAGGTACTGTTCTGTATTCTTAGGAGAGTGGGAGTGCCTTGAATGTCTCTCTGTGGCAATGGGAAAAAGATGGTCAAAGCTGGCAAAAGTTCTAAAGTGCTGGTGGCTGATGAAAACTGGCTTCAAATTCAGTTCACTTAACTTTTGCCTGGGAGTGGGGTTCCGAGTTTCTCCTTGTCTATGTGCTAAAGGAATGGTTTTGATATTTGGATATTTCAAGCATCTCTTAATAGTATTGTGACTCTGTGAATTTTATTCTAAATAAATGACATTCGGGAGGAAAATACAGGACTCTTTCAGAGCCCCCTTAAGGACTTTTTCTCTTCCAAGTGGTCACTTAGACAGCCAGTGGCTATAACACTGAGTCTGGAAAGAAACAAGAACTGAGTTCAAATCCAGTCTCAGATAAATTATAGTTGTGTGGCCCTGGGCAAGTCACTTAACCTTTGCTTGTCTCAATTTCCTCAAATATAAAATGGGGATAATGATAGTACCTACTGCCCAGGTTGTTGTGAGGTTCAAATGAGTTAATGTTTGTAAAGAATTTAACTTGACATATGTTAGGTGCTGAATAAATGCTTGTTCTTTTCCCTCACAAATCATCTGTTTAATGAAATTCTGAAGATATAAATAGAAGCAATTACAATAAGAAAGGGAGATATTTAATGAGGATGCACAGGAAACAGATTTTTGGCAAGTGATTGAGATCTGTTTTACCAATCTGTAGTTTCTGTAATTCACAGATTCCGCCCCCACCCAGCCAAAAAAACTCAAACAAACCAGAGGCTACAATATTTGTCAAGTCATCTGACCTCTCTCATTCTCCACGTTTTCTTTAAGATAAAAACTTTGTTTTTATGATCATATCTACAAGTTCTTTTAATATCCTGGCATGTGATTCATTTAAGTCTGGCAGCTTGAAGTCATTTTAAATGACCTTAAGTTTCCCCTGTTGAAGGATTAGGCAACCAAAGATAAGGAATGAATATGTGGTCAAGAATGTGGCTATGTAAGCCCCAGTTAAGGGTAAGTGGGTGTCAGAGGTCAGTGTAAATGAAAGGTCTGAATCCAGGCTAGAAGAAGGTCAAGAACACAGTGATATGAAACTGACCTGGTTCAGTCAGAGACCTCACATAGCCTCTCTCCAAGCAAAGGCTTATCCCAGGACAGGGCAAGACTAAGTTCTCAGGTAGGAATAATGAAGTGGCTACATCTGACTGGAGAAAAAAGAAAAGAAAGAAGCATTTGTAAGTGCTAAAGACTTCATAAATATTACTTTTCATTTGATCCCCACAACAACCCTGGGAGGTATATGCTATTAATGACCCCATTTTACTATTGTAAAAACTGAGACAGGCAGAGGTTAAGTAATTTGTCCAGGGGTTCCCAGCTAGTAAGTATCTGAGGCTGAATTGGAACTCAGGTCTTCCTGACTCTAGCTCCAGTACCTCTATTATTCATTGCATTATCTAGCTGCCTCTAAGAAAACAGCAAAAAATACTTTCTGCCACAATCTAGCATGTGAATCATTTTCTCCCACAGTGGATTTAGATAAAAACATATGCTCTGGGTATGATGATTCTTATAAAATAAAATTTAGTTGATGTCTTTTGGTTTTTTTTGTTGAGTTGCTTCAGTCATGTCTGACTCTTCGTGATCCCATTTGGGATTTCCTTGGCAAACCAGCAAACCATTGAAGTAATTTGCTGTTTCCTTCTCTTGCTCATCTTACAGAGGAACCCTAAGAAAAAGGGTTAAGTGATCTGCCTAGGGTTACAAGTGTCTGAGGCTGGATTTGAACTCATTTCCTCCTGACTCTAGGGTCAGTGTTCTGTCCACTGTACCCCCTAGCTGCCCAGCATCTTTTGTCTTTACAGTACTTTAATTTCTCCCTGTATCCCCGTTCCCTTCCCAGAAAGTCATCCCTTCTAACAAATAATTTTAAAAGAAAAATAAAGAAATCATTAAAACCAATTAATACATTAAAAAAACTGACAATATAGTGCATGATAATCTTGATAAAATTACAAAATGTAACTGACTAGAAATTGTATTTAATTCACTTTTCATTTTTGTATGATCTATATGACCAAAGAAGAGGTTGTTATTTGGGGATTAATGGTTATCACTGTTAATGGCCCTGCGTTGCTTTCAAGCCTAATCAATTTTCTCACATGAATGATTCAGACAACCTCTGCTGTGATTCGTGCTGCTTAAATAAAAGCTATTTGTGATTGAATATAGCATCTCCTGCTTGTATTTCACTGTTGGATTTGAGAGTCTGAGAACCTCGGTTTAAATCTCAGCCCTGGTATTTAATTATCTGTATGAACTGGGGAAAACATTTAACCTTTTGATCAATCTGTCAGTGAGTATTTATTAAATGCATCCTATGTACCAGGCCCTGCACTAAGCCCGGGGAATACGAAAAGAGGCAAAAGACAGTCTCTGCCATCAAGGAGCTCAAAATCTAATAGGGGATACAACAAGAAAACAAATATGTTTTGCAGGATAAAACAGAAATAATTAATACAGAAATGACACTAGAAGTAAGAGGAGTTGTGAAAATCTTCCTGAAGAAGATGGAACTTTAGTTGGGAATTGATGGGAGCTGGGGAAGCCAGGAGGCATTGTGACTTCCAGTGTCCTCATCTATAAAATTAGGCTCTTAGAATAGATGAGGAATTTCCATTTAGTGGTTTGGGAAACCTCTTGGGGTCTCCCAACAATGGTCCTTGGGGTTTGCTTTAAAAATCATTTAATGGAATCTTAAGCAGTAAATAATTGTATATGAATATTATGAATCATACGTTAAATTTCCCTAGGGGTTTACAACACTTTTTTCCACTGTGATTGAAAGGGGTTTATGCAACAAAAAAATATTGGGACTTCATTGGATAGATGACCACAAAGTTCCTTCCCAGCGCTGTGTCTGTTAGTATACGATTGTAAATGTTTTTGCGATATTTATGCGTTTCCTAATTGTTCCCTCCATTGTTAAATACCTGCTCTCAGACAGGAATCTCTGGACTGGCTGAGATCCCCTCTTATCACTGGCCATCAATGCCCTGAATCTCATCAATCACAAAGAGGTGAGTGGCTGACTCTTAGGTAAGGTTACCACTCTTAAGGGAATCCAGACCAATTTCTCTTGATCCACAATGTTGTCTGAAAGGAAACACAAAAGTTATAATGTAGCCGAATTTAAGGGAGTGGGTAACGGTGGTGGTGGTGGAGGAGGAGGAGCTGCAGGCAGAGCATCCCTAAGGCTAAACATGAGTTTACAGAAGATTACATTTATCAGTGAGGAAGAGAATAAGCATTTATTTAGCACCTACCCTTTGTCAGGCACTGGGCCAAGCTCTTTACAAATACCTTCTCATCTGGTCCGCACAACAGCCCTGCAAGGTAGGTGCTGTTCTAATTCTCATTTTGCAGTTGAAAAAAGTGAGGCAAAACAGAAGCTAAGTGACTTGTCCAAAGTCACTTGAACTCAGGACTTCCTGATTCCAGGCCCGGCACTCTATGCCATTGTTCTATCTGGCTGCCTACATTGACATGTGTAGGTGCCTCACATACTAAGCACTGGAGATACAAATACAAGCATGAGACAATCCTTGACCTCAAGGAGCTCACATTTTAAAGGGGGAAATAACACATAGAAGAATGGGGGCCAGTCAAGGGAGTTTTAGTCTGGGGAGCCATAGGGACCGGAGTTGATTGCTAGGGCAATTATTTGCCATGCCTTTTCCAGATGTAAATGGTTGTATTGATTCAATTACTCTCCCCATTGCATTCAATCACTCAACAAGCATTTACTAAGTGCCCACTATATGCCAGATACTGTTAAAAGCAGTGGGAAGGAAAATAGCGGTGGCAGGGTCCATGTCAACAAGATAGCTGGGGCAGACCAACACAAGATACTGAGAATAGTCTGATCTGGCGCTAGCTAGATAGAGTGAACAAGGTGAGTTTGCACTATTTCACTCACTTTCAAGATGGGTCAGCCCCACAGCTGTGAGTTCCAAAGTTTAACTTCCCCAGGGAGAGAGGGCATCATTTATGGTACAGCTTCTGAACGTTGTTCTTTTAGGCATGGAGGAGATAGTGGCAGGGCTGATGGCAAGATGGCCAGGGTGGACAGTTGGATTGCATGTGAACTTGTACATGCTGAGTTGATAGCATTTGCTCTGCCCCGCCAAATCTCCACACCCTACAGCACTATTGAATCCTACATTATGAACTAAAACAGTGTGGTTAAACTCAAATAGAAATGGGAGGCCACTACTAACTCATACGTAAGGATCCCTGCAAGCCACATGTTGACCTAGAAAACCATATGTTAACATTATCTGTTTCCTATTGTATTTTTATTTATTTTCTTGACTGTTTCCCAATTACATCTTGATCTTGTTCTGGCCAACTTGGGAGTGTTGCCAGCAGTGTTTGACACCTCTGAAATAAAGTACCATTGGCATTTTGAATAGTTGTGCCCCTGTGTGTATTGTGGGAGAGAAGATAGTGTGGGAGAGAAATAACATAAGAAAACACTCAGGAAAATCAGTGATTCCAGCAGTTTTAGAAAAGGAACTCTGATCTCCTAATTGATGCCAGTAGAAAGATAACCAAGTGGTTGGGAGACTGGAATTGATGCTTCTTTCTTAAATTGCATTGTTAGCATTTCATATGAGAAAATCAGATATTGATTATGTATCTTATATTTAATTATATTCTATACTTGTTTGGCCAGCAGCCTTGAAGGTCTCCCCATCCCAGTTTGACTTTTTTTTTATTAAAGGAGCCATCCCTTGACTCACTTCTTAAAGAGGCTTTTTTCCTGAATGGGCATTTCCTCACTCAAAGTGAGAACTCAAAAAGGCCTTATCTTATTTCTGATCTACATCTGGCCATTGGACCCAGATGGCTCTGGAGGAGAGCCCTCCCTTGCTCAAATCCAATTCAGTTGCAAGTCATGTCATCATCTCCCTGATGTCATGGTCCTCTTCAAGAATGAAGGACAAGCCATACAACAACCACACAATTCTGTAACTGCCTAAGCCATGTTTCTAAGTTCAGAAGTTCAGCTTTCCTCTCTGGGCTGCTGTCCCATAAATCACCTAAATCCAAAGAAATCTATTGTCTCCACATATCTTACTGCCCATGAATAATTAAGAGAGAGCTGATATCTCGGGAAGAAGCCTTGGAAGATGCAAGTGGGCACCAGGAATTCCCTTGATTCTGAAACACTGATAATCCTTCAAGAAAGTCTGGTCTGTTATTGCTGTGACACTAACTAGCTATGGAGCTGGAAACTAATAAGCTTTCCATAGCAACAAGATGGAAGAAAGGGTTGTTGCTAGCCCCTAATTCCAGACTTCTATCCAGTCATATTATTTTCCATCATCTCTGCTGCTTCAGATTTTATAACCAATCATATTTTTCCATCTGTGACACTTCCTGTTCTTTGTTCTCTTGTATTTCACAAACATATATGAAGGCTACTAAGCCTTGCCTCCTGGCCTACTGAGGAGATGAAAGAACTATTTTGTTGATAATTGCTAGCCTTACCAATAAAATGAAAGTGCTCAGAACTTTGTGCCTCAGTTTACTTCAATTTCAATCACAACACATAATACCACCATACTTATAATTGCTTAGGACTTGAATAGACTCTACATGGCTATTGTTTTTCATTTCCTATTTGAAGAGGAGGAGGCATTCCTATCTCTTGTTTCTCACACATTTAATTTTTTTAAGTTTTATAGAGCTTTTAAGGATACAACAGTTTGATCTTAATGTAAAATCAGCTCTAAAAGGTAATACACAAATAAATCCTTACATTAAAACCATCAAGATAATATTCTACAGTTAAAATATTCCACATGATACTGTAATGTTGTGATGAATGAAAAACCCCAAGAGACAGAATTTCTGGGTAATTAATATCAATTTGTTATAATAATTAGAATTATAATAAATTAATTATAATTTGATAATTTTAAGTAATAAACTATTCATTAGGCTAGCTAATTGATGATCAGTGGTTTCTCTTGATAATCAAAGACAAAATTGGAAAGAAGCTGAAAGTCTTAATACGCTTTTAGAAAAGGGGGTACCATGACCAAACAAGAGATAGAGAATGTAATGAAATCCAAAACAGATAATTTTGATTACATTAAATTTAAAAGGTTTTGAAAAACAAAATCAATGCAACCAAGATTGGAAGGAAAGCAGAAAGCTGGGAAACAATTTTTATAGCCAGTGTTTCTGATAAAGGTCTCATTTCTCAAATATAGAGAAATGATTCAAATTTGGAAGAATACAAGTCATTCCCCAATTGATAATCAATTCATATCAAAAGGATATCATAGGATATCAAAGGATATGGATAGGCAGTTTTCAGATGAAAAAATTACAATTCTCTATAGTTATATGAAAAGTGTTCTAAATTCCTATTGATTAGAGAAATGCAAATTAAAAAGAACTCTGAGGTATATACACCACACCTATGTATGTAAACTTCTCTGGGCTTTTTTTTTTTACTTCTGATATGAACTCATTCTTTTTAGCCAATGATCAAGTTCTTCCAAGATTGTTAATTGAAAAGCCTGTAGAGGCTCCTTGGTGTGTGTTAATGAAAGCCAAAAATCAAACAGTTGTTATATTGCTTCAGTGAACAAAATGATCATTTAACTCAAATTTGAAAAAGAGGATTCTGCCTCCAGGGCTATATCAGTATTACACTTTTGGTCTCATCAAGCCTGTTAAATTCTTTTATTAACCATTAATAGCACAGATTTAGGATATTTCCCAAAGAACTGTAATGCCCAGAACTTAGAAACATAGAACATGCAGACATAAAAGAAAACTTAATTAAATATGCAATGAGATAATATGTAGTTTCATTAGCATTAGGGAATCACCCTCACTGGTGATACATATTGCAGCTAGTCTGTAGTTTAGTAGATGGGTCATTGAGAGTCACCTGAGGTATATCAAGGTCAAATGATCTGTCCAAGGTCATATAAATAATAAGTATCAGAGGCAGGAATTGAACCTAGCTCTTTCTCATTTCAAGCCCAGCACACCATCCATTACTTCGTGCTGCCTCTTCAAAGTATACACCTTTAATGACAATAGCTAGCATTTATATTGTACTTTAAAGTTTGCAAAGCACTTTATGAATATTATCTCTTTTATCCTCATCAGAAATTCAGAAGGTAAATACTATTATTATCCCCATTATACAGATGAGGAAACTGAGGCCAGCAATGGCTAAGTAAGCTACCCAGTGACACAGAACTAGGAAGTGTCAGAGGCTGGAATTGAATGTAGGTGTCCCTGACTCCAGGACCAGCACTCTATCCTCTTTACCACCTAGCTGCCATTAAAACAAAAGAATTTTTTTTCCTTCTGATTCTATAACTCTATCCCAGTTGAATGTATATTTGAATTGTCTTCATGGATAAAATATTCCATTCATGTGACCACTAGTTAGGGCATTCCGTATTGCTTATATTTTTATAAAAACACTACCATTAAGTATAGATTTCGATATTAATTTCACAGCTACACAGATGTGGCACAATTGTCTGTTAATTATTATCCAGAAATATGCCATGGATACTATTTTCAAGCAATATCACCAACTAGATGTATTACCTAATAGTGTATCATGTCCAATTAAATTATCATCAAACTGTATTTAAATTAGAATCTAATTTGAACTAATCTATAATTTAAAATCAAACATTTGTCAGAGATTGGAAGTATTGGACAAATACACTTAAAATTTGATGTTTCTGGATATTGTCTTATAAATCTGGTCAAGAGGGGGGCGGAGCCAAGATGGCAGCTGGAAAGCAAGGACTAGCTTGAGCTCCCTGCCCAGTCCCTCCAAAAACCTATAAAAATGGCTCTGAACCAATTCTAGAATGGCAGAACCCACAAAACAGCAGAGGGAAGTACGGCTCCAGCCCAGGTCAGCCTGGATGGTCTCTGGGTGAGGTCTATCTCGCTGGGAGCCTGGAGCTGGGAGCTGGGAACTGGGAACAGAATGGAGCAGAGCCCAGCCTGAGCAGCGTGGACCAACCAGACCAGGAGCCGGACGGAGGGGACCCTAGCGCCCTGAATCAGTGAGCTGCAGCAGTTACCAGACTTCTCAACCCACAAACACCAAAGACAGTGGAGAAGGTTAATGGGAAAAGCTGCAGGAGTGGAAGGAGTTCACGGTTCAGCTTCCAGCCCCTGGGGCAGCTACAGCTGCTGCTGCTTTGGGCCCAAGGCCCACCTGGTGGGAGGAATTAAGTGGCAGATCAGAGCAGGAGTGCACAGCCTGCTGAAGATCTAAGCCCAGTCCAGGTTGGGAATTCTTGGGGAAGGAGGAGTGCTGGTGTGACACAGCCGGCACCTCCCCCCAAAACGTGGAAAATAGAACTCTCCAGTCTACAAGCAGTCATATCCCACTGAAAAACTCAAGGGTCAAGTTAGTTGGTTGGGAATATGGCCAGGCAGCGAAAACGCACCCAGATTCAGTCTCAGACTTTGGTTTCTTTCTCTGGTGACAAAGAAGACCAAAATGTACAGACAGAAGTTAACAAAGTCAAAGAGCCTACAACAGAAACCCCCAAGAAAAACATGAACTGGTGTCAGGCCATGGAAGAACTCAAAAAGGATTTGGAAAAGCAAGTTAGAGAAGTAGAGGAAAAATTGGGAAGAGAAATGAGAAGGATGCAAGAAAACCATGAAAAATAAGTCAATGACTTGCTAAAGGAGACCCAAAAAAATACTGAAAAATACACTGAAGAAAACAACACCTTAAAAACAGACTAACTCAAATGGCAAAAGAGCTCCAAAAAGCCAATGAGGAGAAGAATGCCTTGAAAAGCAGAATTAGCCAAATGGAAAAGGAGGTCCAAAAGACCACTGAAGAAAATACTACTTTAAAAATTAGATTGCAGCAAGTGGAAGCTAGTGACTTTATGAGAAATCAAGATATTATGAAACAGAACCAAAGGAATGAAAAAATGGAAGACAATGTGAAATATCTCACTGGAAAAACCACTGACCTGGAAAATAGATCCAGGAGAGATAATTTAAAAATTATTGGACTACCTGAAAGCCATGATCAAAAAAAGAGCCTAGAGATCATCTTTCAAGAAATTATCAAGGAAAACTGCCCTGATATTCTAGAGCCACAGGGCAAAATAAAAATTGAAAGAATCCACAGATCGCCTCCTCAAATAGATCCCAAAAAGAAATCTCCTAGGAATATTATTGCCAAATTCCAGAGCTCCCAGATCAAGGAGAAAATACTGCAAGCAGCCAGAAAGAAACAATTTGAGTATTGTGGAAACCCAATCAGAATAACCCAAGATCTGGCAGCTTCTACATTAAGAGATCGAAGGGCTTGGAATACGATATTCTGGAAGTCAATGGAGCTAGGATTAAAACCTAGAATCACCTACCCAGCAAAACTGAGTATCATGCTCCAAGGCAAAATATGGATTTTCAATAAAATAGAGGACTTTCAAGCTTTCTCAGTGAAAAGACCAGAACTAAATAGAAAACTTGACTTTCAAACATAAGAATCAATAGAAGCATGAAAAGGAAATCAAGAAAAAGAAAAAAAAATTGCAAGGGACTTACTAAAGGTGAACTGTTTTGTTTACATTCCTACATGGAAAGATGACATGTATGATTCATGAGACCTCAGTATTAGGGTAGCTGTTTATGTGTGTATATATATATATATATATATATATATATATATATATATATATATATATATATATATATATATATATATATCTGTGAATGTATGTACGTATATATCTATGTATATATATGTGTATATATATATGTGTATATATATATATATATATATACACATAGATATATATACAGAGAGAGAGAGAGAGAGAGAGAGAGAGGACACAGGGTGAGTTGAAGATGAAGGGAAGATATCTAAAAGAAATAAAAAATTAAGCAATGAGAGAGGAACATACTGAGAGAGGGAGATAGGGAGAGATAGAATGGGGTGGATTATCTCGCTTAAAGGTGGCAAGAGGAAGCAGTTCTGTGGGAGGAGGGGAGAGGGCGGGTGAGGGGGGAATGAGTGAACCTTGCTTTCATAAGATTTGGCCTGAGGAGGGAATACCATACATACCCAATTGGGAATCTTACACCACAGGAAAGAAGAGGGAAGAAGATAAAAAAGTGGGGGATGATGGAGGGGAGGGCTGACGGGGGTGGAGGTAGTCAAAAACAAACACTTTGGAAAGGGGACAGGGTTAAGGGAGAAAATTCAATAAAGGGGGATGGGTTGGGAAGGAGCAAAATATAGTTAGTCTTTCACAACATGAGTATTGTGGATACACATGTGGCCTATGTTGAATTGCTTGACTTCTTAGGGAGGGTGGGTGGGAAGGGAAGAGGGGAGAGAATTTGGAACTCAAAGTTTTAAAAACAGATGTTCAAAAACAACAAAAAAAAGTTTTTGCATACAACTAGAAAATAAGGTACACAGGCAATGGGGCATAGAAATTTATCTTGCCCTACAAGAAAGGAAGGGAAAAGGGGATGGGAGGGGAGTGGGGTGACAGAGGGGAGGGCTGACTGGGGAACAGGGCAACCAGAATATATGCCATCTTGGAGTGGGGGGGAGGGTAGAAATGGGGATAAAATTTGTAATTCAAACTCTTGTGAAAATCAATGCTGAAAACTAAATATGTTAAATAAATAAAAAAAAATAAATCAGGTCAAGAGAGATCTAAACTGAAAAGGAAAGTGGAGGGTTAGGGAAGAACTGTCTGTGCATATCTACCAAGTCACATACCAGAGAGAGTAGCTGGTATAAAAACACCAGAACACTGTCAGCAGGGAGGATCAGTAATACACAGTAACAACATCTAAAGGATAAAACAACAAAACCCACACTCTTGGATACCTATGCACAAAGTGTGGGTGTACTAGAGATCACAATGTAAATAGGGAAAAATCTGTCTCCTAAGTATCCATGAGAATTTCTGGGATAAGACTAATAACTGGAAGGTGACTTAAGAAGAACACGTTTTTGCAAAATTAACGTAATAGATTATGTAGTAGCATTATCTATTCACAGGACTCAAGCAAGGAAATCTAGGAGTTACAGGAGAAAAGAATGGTAGGGAATATTTGGTAAAGATCAATGGAGGAAGAAATAGAAGTGATATTATTAATGAATGTATTTTGCAGATTACTCATTCAGAAAAAAAAAAATTATATGTTCAGGAAATGTATCACAAACAGAGAATAAGTGCATAATAAATGACAAAGGATTTCAAATATCTGGACAATTCCAAAAGCTGACTTTGTGAAAGGCACATCAGCTGATATATTCTTCAATTGCTTTAATCATAATTTCATAATTCATGAACTAGAGGAAGTGATGAAGAGAACTGATGTTCAGAAAATAATTCTGACCAATATGAAGATACTGATTGCTGAAGTGGAGAGAATGGGAGCTTTGGGGGAAAGAGACCAATTCATCTTCCAAGACAAATAGAGGAAAGTTGAACATATTCTGTCACCCTAGATTTTGGAAGATTAGTTCTCAAAGAAACAGTTATTATAAAGGATAGAGTATCCAATGATCTAAAATTCTAAAGTCCAGGAAAGATGGAAAACTCTTAAGAGTGAAATTCTGAAGATAGAAATAGAAATGAATCCAATAAAAAAGAAAAGGGGGAACTGTCTAATGAAGATACACAGGGAACTCATCAACCAACTTAGATTTTCTAAAGCTATGTGCGGAAGATTGGAGTGAGGAAAGTAGCAGGATGAATATAGAAGTGTGGTACAATTCTGTAGGAATAGTGTTGGGGTTGCTAAAGTATATAATAAGCTTAGGCTGGTGATGACTGCTAAGTATTCTTTTGAAGCTATGTTAGGGACAAGATGAAGGAATAGGACAAGACTAGGACAGAAAGAATAGGACAAGACTGGTGGTTTGGGTGGAAGGGACAATGGCAATGGATGGCATTGAGAAGGCAGAACTACTCATCTGTTACTTTTGTCAAAGCTTTCTCAAAAAGAAATATTAGTAAATACTGTTTCTCCAGCCAAAAGCCCTTTCCAGGTCTTTCCCTTTTGGGAAGTGGGAAGAACAAAGGCTAAGTTTTTCCTTTGGAATGGAGTAAGGGTTATAACCAAACTTAATTTTTATCTAATTGGTATGATTTTCTCCCCACCACTTGTAATAATTGGTGTCAGAACCCACCAAAGGACAGTGTTTGTCCTCTTTTGAAATTCAAAGTTAAGATATTGACCATAGGAAGGAACTCTTAAAGACAAGTCATCTAGGAAGGATATAAATGGAATATCAACCCCAAACTGTATTTTAACATATTTTGAGTTTTCATATTCTTTATTTCTAAAAATGTTACCTAAACCTACTTGAGGTAGAGAGTCATGTCAAAAGACATAGGGGACTATGCCAGTTTGAACATCTCTCCAAGCTAGAAATGACATGAGTGTGTGTAGTGGGGTGGGTGTATGTGGGTGTGTGTTTTCAACAGAATTGCCTCTGGCAGACTTGAACCTAAATCACAGAATACATCATTAGTATTTTAGTGTTTTTTCTTCAACATTTTGCTTCTCTTTTCTCTCCCTTTTTAAACTCTGGACAATAAAGCAAAGAAAAAAATGGCTAACATGGAGTAGAAAGCAGGAATAAGTGAGGGAATTATAAAAGAGTACCTAGATACCCTCATTAAGTTCAAGAACTTAGACTTAGGCCAGTTACCTCTTAATGTGATGAAGGAATCAGGGGAAATGATTGCTGAGCTACTGACTATGGTCTTTAAAAAATCTTAGAGACTTTTTCAAACTCTGAGTTATTGAATTTGACTTTGATCCCTAGATAAATTCTGAACAGCATTAATAAAGGAGGTGTATCTAAGCATTTTGAAAGGGATGTAGTAATCGTTAAGAGTCAGAGTGACTTTATCCAAAACAGCTCTTGCCTAACTAATTTCATTTCCCTTTTTGACAGGATTAATAGATTGGCAGATCAGGGAAACCACAATTACAACAACTAAGATTTATACCCTTGACATAGTAAACTCAGATTTCAACAATACATTTGGCAAAATCTCTAAACTCAATTCCATTTGATGAACACTTGTAACCCCAGTCCTAAAGCCCAATGCTATAGGACTCTTCCCTCATTGGTGGAAATGAATGCCTTGTCCTATATGAAAGGTGGAGCAGACTAACAACCTCCATCATGTCAGCTTCTTCCTGTTGCTTTTTTCTTCAGTAGCCTGAACTAGGTTTGCTTCTTCCGTCTTCTGTCTTGAAGCCAGAGGATAGAAGTGTGACTGGAAGGAGACTTGAAACTTGACAAGGCTTGGATGAGACTGAAGAGGTCCATTTTCTCCTGCTCCTACCAAATCTATCCTACTATTCGTGCAGAGCCGGGCATGGCATTCATCTCTACCAGTGAGGAAAAAGTCCAATCCCAATGGGTTTTGGGACTGAGGCTCCACGTTATTAAGTACCTACTATGTTCTTCAAGAGACACACATTACGCAATCTTTGTGGATAAGCTGGAGAGATATAAGCAAGATGATATTATAGATAGCAGAATTCAGAGCTGATTAGATGATTTGACCCAAAGAATTAGTGGATTAGTGCATCTGTGTCAAAATGGAGTCCAGTTTATGAGTGCAATGATATGTCTCCTGTCCATTTCATTCAAAAACATTTAAAGAAAAATCAGTGACTTGGTGTGATAGGAACGTGTTTTATCCTCCTGCATCCCCGCTCATTTTGCTGCTGTTTTTGGTGGCTGTGCCAAAGATATGTGAGGCAGGTGCTGCCCCGGGGGCCAGCACTGGGTGACACTGTACCCCACTGTACCATTATAGCCTGTGTACTATTATAGCCTGTCCAACTCTAAGGCTGTGACCTTTTTCTCTCCTTCCACCCTTTGTAGCAGCTCTGCTCCCTCTTTACATACCAAGCTGGTCTGTTTCAGGTGCTGGATTGGCTCTTTAGGGAGGATCTTTAATGGCTTTACCATTTGAGGTCTTTAAATAATTTTCTCCAATGAATACAGATAAGCCCAACTACAAGCATTTATTAAAGACCTACTACATGCTCTGTTCTGTGCTAGATGCTGGAGATAAAAAGGCAAGACTGAAACAATCCCTGCCCTCAAGGAGCTTACACTTTATAACATTCTCAAATAATGAATAGAATATACCCTATTCAATTTCAATACAACGTTCATCCTACTATAATTTGACATGCATCAGTTCTATAATATCTGAACATTAAAATTAATCAAATCTGAAATGTCAGATAGAATACCACATTATTATTTTTCCAGGCGATGGTATCAAGTCCCTTGGAGAAATGAATTCTTCTAGGATGGTTGTTTCAACAAGCTTTTCCAAAGATACAGTAGCATTTCAATTAATTGTAAAATTAAGCTAGACATTCATCAGAAGTCCTCCCTGGGGAGACTCCTGGGAAAGAATTTCTTTTCAAAATAGTTTCCTTCCCTAAGCAGTTGCATTTTCGAGGATGTGCTTTCTTGCTCCCAATACTAAGAACACTGCAATCAAATGGAACCAGCCTCTGGACAATCTTGATCACATATGAGATACCTCTTTCCTTAGTTTAACGACTATTCTCTTTCATTCTGTCCAAGATTCTCACCATTATCCTTTCAGCTCCTGAGTTCTGGTTGAATTCTTGTTGTGTTTGCAATTGTCATTTACCACTAATGGAGTTCAAATCAAGTTATTCTGGCACACGTGGAAAACATTGAATAGTACCTTCATATCCACTGTGGAAGACTCCGGAATTCTGGGAATGTTCTGGGGGAAGAGTGAGCAGCAGGGCAGGAACAGGTTAAGGGAGCTAAGTTTGCGCATAGCCAACTGAGAGAGGAAGATAGCCATGTAGTACTTTTCCGGTTTAATTTTCTTACTGACGTGTCTAGATCACTGAAAGAGTGAAAGTGTCTGTCAAAATGTAAATGGAAGAAATTTTAAAATTGTAGGGTTCTCTACAATTATTTTTAAAAATCCTATAAATTTCAGCACTATAGGGGCTTTTCTGTTGTGTTTGAAGCACTCAACATTAGTAACAGGCACTTCTCTAGTCAGGTCTGGAGTCAGGAAGACTCATCTTCCTGGGTTCAAATCCATCCTTAGATACTTACTAGTCGTGTTACCCTGGACAAGTCACTTAAGTCTGTTTGCCTGAGTTTTCTCATCTATAAAATGAGCTGGAGAAGGAAATGGCAAATCACTCCAGTATCTTTGCCAAGAAAATCCCAAATGGTATTGTGAAGAGTCAGACACGACTGAAAATGACTGAATATCGTGAACGTCTCCAGTCAAAATTCATGGATCTATACATATTAGTATTCCAGTGTTCTGGGCATTGCTCAGTTCTCATAAAATCTTAACATGATCTAAGAGGATCCTTAAACTGCTGTTGCCATTTCTCCCCCCCCCCAAGCTATTATTCTGTTATCGAGAGCTATACCTGAAGGGAACTTCGTGAAGATTTAATGAAGCAAGAATGAAATTTCCAGTAATCAAGTTCTGTGAGTTTACCCTTTTGTCACAGAAGCTTTTTACACTTGAACTCACTTTGCCCTGTACTTGTGCGAGTCTGCCCTCAGTTTGGGGGAATGCTCTGAACTCACTCTTCTCACTGTTATCCCCCTTGTAAATAATTGGACAGCTGGGTGATGCAGTAGATAGAGTTCTGGTGCTGGAGTCAGGAAGACTCATCTTCCTGAATTCAAATCTGGCCTCAGGCACTTACTGCCTATGTTATCCTGGGCAAATCACTTGACCCTGTTGGTATCAGTTTCCTCATCTGTAAAATGAGCTGGAGAAGGAAATGGTAAAGCATTCCAGCATGTTTGCCAAGAAGACCCCAAATGGGGTCATGAAGAGTCAGATATGACTGATTTACCAAACAACAAGTGATCATTTCTAAAAGCCAGTAAACTCTGGCTAATTGTTCATCTTTAGGGAGCACCCCAGTGGAGGCTTCTGAGTAATAATACTAGAAACCCTTCTCCAACTCCTCAGAGTTCACAGGGTAATCCCTTAGCTATACTTCTTTTTTGGGATCCTTGTACAGTCCCAAAGCTCTGTGTCCTCAATATGTCTAATTTGTCATTGGCTTTTGACACACACTTGTTAGGCATTGTAGTTTTAGGGACACTGCTAGGACTCCAAAGGGAAGTCCAAATCCTTTGACTTTTTAAAGTTCTAAAGGTCATCCTCTCATCAAAGGAGGCAGTGTGGAAACAGAGACACTCCCCTCCACCTCCCCACCAAGAAATTCCCCCTTGGAGGCTTGGCTGAGGCTGCTCCTGCACAAGGGCGCTTTTCTATTAGAACACTTGATTCCCACCTGGCTTGCTTTTTACTCAAGCCTCACAGAGTGCGATAATTGATTCTCTTTAACCAATCACAATGCACTTTCTCTGTAGCATCATCTCATTTCATCTAGTAGCTCAAAACCTTTCACTGCTTCTAAATCAATTAAGGATTCCCACCACCCCCCTTCCCACCTAGTTGATTCCTTTGATCTATTTTATATCAGTTGATTCTGTACCTCAATCAAAGAAGTATTTTCACCTGAAAGATGAGGGTTTAGAGAATCTTGTTGGTTATCTTCATTTGGGTTGGGACTCCTCATAGAGTATTGCGAGATGCTTCCATGGTGGGTAGATAGTGGGTCTAGTACCATTTAAGTCTTGGCACATGCCCAGTAGCTTCTTCTGTTTCTTCCTTGAATTTATCCTGGCCCTCCTCTGATGTCCAGCATCTCATTCAGTCTTTTTATTAACTTTCAAATGAATTCCAAATTCTACTGTGCTGCTGTAACGACAATTCAGCTAGCAGCTGTTGTGGGAGTGTAAGACCCAACAAGACCAGCAATGAGAGCTGCTACCACAGGTTCTTTGATCTGCTTTTCTAAGGAAAGCAACTTTAAGGGGTTAACAATCTCACTTTAATCAAACATATGTGTATATATATATATATATATATACACACACACATATATACATATATACATACATATATACATACATACACACACACACACACACACACACCCCATTCACTTAGTTCAGGGGAGAAAGCCAGCATCCTAAACTTCAAAGAGAAAACAAACAGAAATTACAAAAAGACAATATAAACAGATCAACATCTCTGTCTAACCAAATCACGATATACATAATTGCCAGAGAAGCATCAACATTTTCAAGTGGAGTGGGGAGGGGCACACAGCTCTTAATAATGGCTACCCAGAGTCTTGTCTGGTCAAATCACAGGGCACTCTTCCAGTGAGTGAGAGCCTCAAAGCAAAATGCTAACTTCAGAGTATATATACCCTTCTTAGGGGCCAAAGGCTTCACATCTAATCAGAAAAAGGGTGTGGGCTTGGGGCTTAGCATCTAGCAAGACTTAATCAAAGGCATTTGATTACTTTAGCATTCTAAAAGAGAAAATAGTAAAAAATAAAATAAAATAAAATAAAGTCCCACCTTAATTACCATTACAGCTGCTCCAAAATCTCATTTAAGTCACTTGGATTCTGACTTTGGGTATTACTTTTGAACCTCACAGGCAGTTTACAGTGTTTCTAGTTGTCACATGCCTTTTGTGATTTAGTCTATCCCTATTGGATGTTAGACTTTTGCTTTCAGTATTGGTTTAATGATTAAATTTCTTTCTGTTCTACTGCTAACTTTTTACCCTATGTTTTTCTGCCTTCAAATGATACTTCATCATTTCTAACTGGGCTGCTTTTCTATCTCCAATTAGGAAACCTCGTTAATTTTAATGTCTGATACTGTATTTATTGCTTCCTTTTTTTAAAAGTCTCACTGATTTTTTTTTCTTCCCTCTGGTTCAGGCTCGTTTCATTTTGAGAACGGCTACCTATAACATTTAAGCTGCGCAAGCTTCTCTTTTAGTTCCATTTGCAGAATGTTTTATATTCCTCACACAATTTGCCTAAAGGTCACTACATGGGAAAAAACCAGAATGTCAAATAATGTTTCCTTTCTTTCTAGCTCATTTTCCTTTCCTTTCCTTTTTTAATTAACGAGCATTTATTTTTCCTTCCTTCCCCGCACCCAGATTAAAAGAAAAAATAAAACTCTTGTAACCAATATGTTCAAGCAAAACAAATTCTCACACATGCCATACAGCAAATGAATGATTCATCCTGCATCTTGAATCCATCACCTCCCTGGCAGGAGATGGGTCTTGTAGAGAGTCATCAGTCCTCTAGGGCATTTTGGCCTTTTACTTCGTTTGACTCCTGTTCTTCTCTCTGGACTCTTGGTGATTCTTAACTATTTGAATATTCAAAAGCTTTCCCTAGTATTTTAAAACTAAAGCTGCCCACATTATACTGTAGTTTCATAAATAATGCGGTTATCATAGATCTAGATCTGGGAGGGACCTCAGAGATCCTGTAGTCTAAGCCCCTGATTTTATAATTGAAGAAACAGGGCCAGAGAGGATGTGATTTACCTAAGGTCACACAGACATTAAGCATCCAAGGCGGGATTGAGCCTGAGTCCGTACAATACCCCCATGCCACAATGCAATAAGTTCATCTCATTTCAACAAGGATTCATTAAGTGGATGCCCTGGAAGTCACGCTTCTAGGTATTAGGTATAACAAGACAAAATGGGTCATTGTCCCTGTCCCTAAGGAGCTTACATTCAAACTTTCAGCTTAAGTCAACTTTCGTAAAACATAAACTTATGATTTTGTTTAAAAAGAGAAATATTATTGAAAATAATCCAAACATATCGGAAGATAGAGGCTATTGAGAATCAGGGAGAAACTGGTGATTAAGACATACATGAATATAGTAAAGGGTCAGTGAATTGCAAAATGCTTGGGCTGCGATCCATTTATTGGTAATCCACATGTCAACATATTAGATGGGAAAACTTGGCAACCTAAGTCTTCCTCTAAAGGGGTATTTTCTGCCTTCCCTTTGAGCTTTTTTTAATTATTATTGCCACCTGAAGATGTAGGATTCTCACTGCCTTTTTAAAAAAAATCATTATTTGGCCCCTTGATTGACTGCCAGGTTCATCCTCTGTCCTTCTGTGAAATGTCTCCCAGGCATACGGAAAAATTGTAGAAATGCAAGTGTACATTTTGACAGATGATAAATTGGCATCCTGCAAAGTTCCCTGGAATTCTAGTTTCTTCACGATTCTAGGGTTGTCCTACTGGGGAATGGGGCACTGCCTCGGGTTGTGTTGGTCTTGGTTTTAGAAAAGTGGAGCAGAAAACCTGCAAAATTGCACTACTTGGGTGATATTCACTTCAACACTTAATGTGAGAAGTGACAGAAAATTTAAAAAAAATAACTAAATGGAGGGAGCCCAAGAGGAACCCAAAGGTGTCAAGGTAACCCAAGATTGAGATTTGGCAAAATACGAATGGAATGGTGATAGTTGAAGGAGGCAAAGAATTCAAGGATGGAGGATGGTGTGCATCTGTACTTACGAATGATAGGAGGGAAACAAGCATTTATTAAGTGTTAACTATGTGCCAAATATTGTGCTGTGTGTGTGATTGATATGATCAAGATCATAAAGGGAGGAAAATAAGAGGTGATGGACTGGTAGGATCGAGAAGGGCACCAGAGGCCATGGTGAAGACATGAGGGAAAGATGGAAGGAGTGGAGTGGTGTGACTCTAAAAGGGAATGTCAGAATTCAAGATAACCCTAAAGAGATAGAAAATGTCACACCTAGGCTGATCAATATTCATTTGGCAGCTATGCAGAAAGGGAGCAAGATAGGAAATAAAAACAAGAGGAAAAATGGGCCTAAGATTTTCAGAACATGGACAAATGTCGAAAAGTTGGCAAAGGGTGTAATTGTTGGTATCATGCTCCAATTTTCTGGATGGAAACCAAAACCACATTGGATAAAGAAAGCCCCAGGGAGGCAGCAAAGGCCAGTTCCCTGCAGAAAGGGACAGGAAGGGATTAGATTATTAGCCAGAAAAGGTGTTCCAAAGTTAATCAGAAACGTTAAGAAGGAAAAGTAATGTTTCCTTTCTGATAAGTAGTGAGCAGGTAAATACTCAAAGGCCATTAGCAAGTTCTGAAGAGCTGCTGGAGAAGAGCCAGAGTGAATATAGCCCCAGAAGGCTTCATTTTCCAAGAAACAGTTCATTGTTTATTGAAGGTTGTTTTCTCTTTAGTCTGGGTAAAGGAAAATCAAGGTTAAATTATCAAGGATGAATAGCAGTTGACATTTTGTTAGAGAAGCTTTTTCATCCAACAAATATTTTTAAAGTCAGTATTGCAATGTATTTCAGAACTATAACTAGCAATTTCGGCAACCAGAGCAAATGAAACATGCTCACCTAGGCCAGGTAGCACAAAAATGGTATATTAGGCAGGTAGCTAACCCAGAGCAAGCACATTATTTGCCCTTTAAGTCAACTTTGTAATTCATGATGTGACAATAGTCAAAATGGTTGAATGAGACAAGCAGTTGAGTGAAAAGGGAACTTAGGTACTAGAATGACCTTACTACTGAAAGGGAGCATATGTTAGATTTTTAAGCCCTCTAAATTTTGGTGTCCTGGATCAAAGCCCTGATTATCTCACCCTAGTTATATCCCTGATGCACTATGCTGAGTGTGTGATATACAAAGATAGAACACAGACCCCATTCTTAAGGAGCCTACAGTTTAATGGGAATGACAAATATTCAAATAACTATGATACAAATAAGACTGAGAAAAGCCCAAGTGAGAGGCCTTAGAAAATGGCTTTGAGATATTTAATGAGGGAGAAATCACCCTGGAGGGTGATATAATTGCCCTTGGGAATGTTATTTTCTTTTCATTTTACCCTAATTTATTCATTCATTTCATAATAATTAGTGGTGAGGGGAGCTAAAAAATTTACATGATGTGATACAAATTAAATCAACTCTGAGGTTTTACCTCGCAATCTGTGTTAAAAAGTATTCATAGTTTAGTGACTTTTTGGACATGGTTCCAAATTGTTTTTTGAATTGGCTGGAAAATTCACAGCTCCACCATCACTGACAGTTTTCTTACAGTCCTTTCAACATTTGTCTTTTTCCTTTTGTCATCTGCCAATTTGATGGGTGTGAGGTTAAACTTTAGAGTTGCTTTTATTTGCATTTCTCTAATTCTTAGGTATTTGGAATGTTTTTCACATGGTTATTGATAGTTTTATACACTTACTTCTTACTCCCTCACAGTCTGGTTTCTAATCCCACCACTTGACTGAGATTGCTCCTGTCAAGGCTGCCAAGATATCTTGGCTACAATTTTGATGACCTTTTCTGAATTTTCATTCTGCTTGACCTCTCTGTAGATTCTGGCATTGTTAACTCTTTATTACCCTGTCTTGGTAATCTCATCCATTTCTATTGATTCAATTATTCTCTGTTTAAATCTATCTGTCTATAAGTGGATTTTAAAACTGTGTATCTAGCCCTGGCCTCTTCTCTGAACTCTAATACTCCGTTTCCAAATGTTTGCTGCACATCGTCACTTATCTAAGTCTAAGTCTTAAGCTAAGTCATAAGCATGTCTAAAGCAGAACTCATAGTGTCCATGTTTTTGTTGAGGGCCTGCCATACTTTCGGTCACCTATGTTTGCTATCTTAGATTTACACTGCATTTTTTGCTCTCCCTCATCCTCTGTTTCCATTCAGTTGCCAAGTCTTACTGAGAATATTTCCATACCCTTCTCTCCAATCACACAGCTTTTACTCTGCTTTGGGGCTTCATTATCTTTATGTTGGACTATCCCACTAATTTTCTAATTGTTTTCTATGCTTTCAGTTGCTCACCTCTGTAATCTGATTTGGTTTAATTCAACAAGCATTTGTTAATCATCTCCTAATCAGTCTCCCTGGTTCGAATCCCTCCCTGCTCTTTTAGGGCACATAGTGTGCCCATTGTTGTTTTTCTACCCCCAGTCCTGAGCCCAGTACCCAGTGCGTAGTAGGCTGTTAATGAATATTTATTAAATTGAATCACCCACACTTTTTCTTGAATAGTCCAGTGTCCCATATTGTCATCATAGAACATGTGCCATCTAATGCTGGGATTGGCTTAGTGCAGAAAATGGAGCCCCATGGAGGGGCAAAGATAAAAATACAGGCTAAGATAGAAACCTGGAACATAATGGTGATTGTACAGACACTCCTTATGTATGTGTGGTACATAT
Source organism: Trichosurus vulpecula (assembly GCF_011100635.1). NCBI lineage: Eukaryota > Metazoa > Chordata > Mammalia > Diprotodontia > Phalangeridae > Trichosurus > Trichosurus vulpecula. The sequence goes on along the minus strand of NC_050581.1, from coordinate 10,502,033 downwards.
GTGTGTATGTATGTAAAATGTACAAGGGAACCTGAGTGTGGGAAGGGCTCAGAGTCAGGGTGAGCATCTCATGGTGGGGAGGATGAGAAGGAAGTGCATGTAGGGGGTGTGATGAGGCCTTTTGAGAATGGGAGGTGTGCTACAGCCTCTGTGTGGGTGGGCTCCATGGAGGTCTGTAGTATATCTTTATTTTATGCCATCATTGTGGAGAGTGAGGGTGCTCACAGGTAAATATCTATGAATATAAGGCTATCGTATAGGTCTGCGGATCATATGGATATGTATAAGATGTCCTCGATCTTGGATTATGCTTCTTCAATCCCACACACAAAATGTTCATGGTATAGTGGAAAGTGCTCTCACTTTGACTCTGGGGTCAGAGGAACTGGGTTCAAATTCTGCCTCTGACCTTGAGTATTGGTATAACATTGGTCCAGTCACATTACCTGCCCTCTACCTCTGTATTCTTACCTAAGAAATGAAGAGTTTGAGCTAAATGGCCTCTAGGACCCCTTTAGCTCTGGGTCTGTCATGCTATAATTGTATGGAAGGTGGACAGATTGAGGTAGGAACCACCTGTCCGAGTTGGATGGGCTGAACTGGATTCCAAATTCCCATCCCTATAGAAAGGTGCTTTGCAGTGGGTATTAAGCATATGGCAGGTACTGAAACCATATTTGTTGCAGTGTGACCCTCCAGGACTAAATGTATACGCAGAACAGATGACAGGATAGCCAACCAGCTTCTGTGAAGGTAATTATAAGCAATTAGGGTAGAAGAAATTCTTTGGGAGCAAATTGAATTATAGCCTCTAGAATGTGGCATGACCAGAGAATGCTGGGAGCATCAGATCAGCAGGGTGGGCAGCCATCCAGACTGACATTTTTTTTTCTTCCCCAAAGGCTTTGGAAAAATGATGAGTCAAATAGCTAGAGTTGCCAACAATATTCCGGTCCCTGTAAGGCAGCGATTGATACTGTAAACCAAAGTGAGCCAAGAGAAGGACCACTGGTAATATATCAAGCTTTTCACTTTCTCCTCAGCATAGACATTACTTACTGTCAGTAGCACTATCTTCAACTTTGAACAATGACAGACTTAATACTTCACTGCTCTGGGGCATTCAAAGGTTCACTAAGAGAGAAAAACAAGCTTATGCCCTGGTATTAGGCATAGGCCCGATGGTAGCCATTAGTTCAAGTTCAATGTTGGGATGAAATGTGGTACTTGTAGATGATTTAGCAATTAACAAAAGATTTTCATAATCATAATATAGCAAGAATAGACAACAAATATACAGAAACACTTAGTTTCTGAAGATGTGGCATGCTAACCCCTCTCCCAACCCCAGTCTTCATATGGAAATTATTCTGTTCATCAGGGTAGGGTGTGGTGACTCATATGGTCTCCTGGCACTTACCAAATCAGAAGGGCATTGATTCCACATGGATGGGATTTTTTATGTCCCTAGGTACCCAGGAAGCCACATCAACACAGCCAGAGGCCACTGGGGAAGCTGAGTCATGGGAGACACAGCTTGAGCCTTGCCCCACCCCAGGATCAGTCAAGGCTTTGTCAGCTTTTAGAACCTAACTCATGTGCATGTGGGGATAGAAGGGAGAACCTTGGTAGATATTAGTCCTATTAGACCTGGAAACATCTTACTTTCTTTTTTGTAGTTTATTCTTTTTAAAAAAATATTTTTCCCTAGTTACATGTAAAGACAATTTTAACATTCAGTTATAATTTTTTTGAGTTCCAAATTTTCTCTCTCCCTCCTTGAGATAACAATTTAATGTGTTATACATGTTCAATCACATAAAACATATTCTATATTAGTCCTGTTGTGAAAGACACGGACTCAAAGAAAAAAAAACATGAAAAAATAATAGAAAATGAAAATAGTATGCTTTGCTCAGTATTCAGACTCCCATCAGTTCTTTTTCTGGAAGTGGATAGCATTTTTCATCACAGGTCTTCTGGGATTGTCTTGGATCACTGTATTAATGAGAATAGCTAAGTCATTCACAGTTGATCATCACATAATATTGCTATTACTGCGTACCTGTCTGCCTGGTTCTGCTCACTTCACTTTGCATCAATTCATGTAAGTCTTTGAAGGTTTTTCTGAAATCTGCCTGCTCATCATTTCTTATAGTAATATTCTCTTACAATCATATACTACAACTTGTTCAGCCATTCCCCAGTTGATGGGTATCCCTTCACTTTCCAATTCATTGCTACTACAAATAGAACGGCTACAAATATTTTTGTACAAATAGGTCCTCCCCTCCTTTTTTTAAAAAAAATTCTCTTTGTGATATAGACCTAGTGGTGGTATTACTGGATCAAAGGGTATGCACAGTTTTATAGCTATTTAGGCATAGTTTCAAATTGCTCTCCAGAATGGTTGGGTCAATTCACACCTCCACCAATAATGCATTAGAATCCCAATTTTCCCAAAACCACTTCAACATTCATTATTTTCTTTTTCTGTCAAACATCTTAGTTTCCAGATTGGATCCAGCCTACTGGAAGCAATATGACATTTTTGAAAGAATGCCGCACTTGAGGATCTCAGGCTCTAAAGGACAAACAGAAAATTTTATGATCGTGGAGAAGATAGGGAGTCACTGTAGTTTATTGAGTAGGGGAGTGACATAATCAGATTCACTTTTTAGGAAGATCACTTCAATAATGGATTAGAGGATCACCTGGTGTAGAGAGACATTTGTGGCAGGGAGACCAACCAGCAGGCTGTTGCAACAATCTAGGCATGAAGTGACAAAGGCATGCATTGATCTTGTGGCAGTTTCAGATGAGAGAAGGCGATATGTATGAGAGATGTTTCAAAGGTAAAAATTGATAGACCTGAGCAATATATTGAGGGTGAAAAAGAGTAATGAATTAATGATAGTACCTAGGTTGTGAGCTTGGGTGACTGGTAGGACTGTTGTACCCTCAAGATTGACAGGTAAGTTAGGAAGAGGGGATGGTTTGTGAGAGTGTGTTAATGGAATGGGAAGATCTCCTGCACCTATTAATAGGCCTCACATGGAGCCCATTAAGGGAAACTTGCTTAGGGGAGGCTTGCTTGTAGGAAGGCTCACATTTTTTGCTAATTTCTAATTAGACATTGAGTCACAAGGGTTGTGATGCCCTCTGACTCTGAGAAGTGTATATATGCTCTGATGTGAGGTTTTGCTTTGGGGGCTCACTTAGGAGAAGGACCTTGTGATTCCCTGGTTGAGACTCTGAGTGGCTGTATGTTCAGAGCTCCCCAACTGCTCAGAGGTAAAGGCTCTCTCAATCCAGTGATGTATGTAAAGTGTACAGCAATATTGCTTTGATTCAGGCAGTAGAGCCCTGTATGTTGGTCTTCATTTCTCTGCTTGTATTTTCTCTGGAGTTCAGGGTATTGACTTTTCCCCGGAGCTAGTAATTAAAGATTGTTGACCCCTTAAACAGCCATCTTTCCTGGTAAAGCAGATCTAAGAACATGTGCCAGCAGCCATCCTGGGTATGCCAGTGCGGTGGCTGTTACAGTGGCCCTCAGGTATCCTTGTTTGGATTAGTGGTGAGTTTGACACTACTCTTTTGGACCCTGAGGGTACTTGCTTGGGTTTAGAGTTAGCTATATTTTAGTAAAGTTCATTATTTTTTTGATAAATGATCTGGAAAAGTAAGTGCTTGCCACCAAAGTCCTTGGCACTGTCAAAAGAGTCAGCATCAGAAATTGTTATGATTTTATCAGTGGAAATAACAGTTTTTAAAAAGAGCCATTAAATAAACATCTCCTTTGCTGCTGTACCCTAAAGAACATGGGACCTTTTCCACATGTCTTGTAGGTGAAACTTTCCATATATTTTGTCTTCCCTCCTTGTAATGTGAGCTCCTTGGGACCAGAGGCTTTCCAGTTTTCTGTTTTTATCCCACGTGCTTAGCACAGGGCTTTGCAGATAGTAAGCACTTCGTTCATTCATAATAATAACTCCCAGTTTCATGACCCATTTGCATTGCTAATCAATCAAGAAGCATTTATTGAACATTATAAAGAATTTTATATACTATATATTATTTCCCTTGACCCTAGCCTATTTCCTGAATTCCAGTCCTTCATCATCAGCTGCCTATTAGACATTCCAAACTGGATACCTTATAGGTATTTCAAACTCAACTCATCTAAAACAAAATTCATTATTTTCCCCCCTAAAAACCACTCCACTACCAAATTGCCCTCTTTCTAGTGCACTACCGTCTTCCTAGGCATCTGGGCTCACAATCTCAAAGTTTATTCTTGATTCTTCACACTCTGGCATCCCACATATCCAATCAGCAACTGTGGTTGTTGATGATACCTCCACAGTATATCTCACATTCGTCAGCTTCACTCATAGTCTACACCCTATTTCAAATCCTCATCTCACCTCTTGCCTGGACTATTGAAATAGCTGATTGGTCTCCCTGAGTCAAGTTTCTTCCCTCTCCAATCCTTTTGCCACACAGCTGCCAAACATATTTGACTAATGCACAGGTCTGACTCTCACTCCACTACACAATAAATTCTAGTAGCCCCCCGTTGCCTTTACAACATAATAGCAGCTCCTCTGTTCATCACTTAAAGCCCTTCAAAGCCTGGTTTCGACCCATCTTTCCATCATTCAACCAACATTGCTCTATCCAATGTCACTAATGATCTCTTAATCACCAAATATAGTGACATGTTCTTAATCTTCATCTGTTTTGACTTCTCTGAAGCCTTTGACACTGTCAATCACCCTCTTTTCTTTGGTACTCTCTTCTCTAAAGGTTTTTGTGATGCCACTTTCCCCTAATTCTTCTCATACCTATTTGACTGCTCTTTCTCAATCTTCTTTGCTGGAGTTTCATGCAGGTCACTGTGTGTCCTTCAGGGCCCTATCTTGGGCCCTCTTCTCTTTTTCCTCTATAGTCTTTCATTTGGTGATCTCATCAGTTCCCATGGATTCAATTATCATTTCTATGCAGACGATTCTCAAGTCTATTTACCTAGCCCTAACTCTCTATTCACCTCTAGTCTCATATGTCTAATGACCTATTGGACATCTTGATCTAGATGTTCTGTATACACCTTAAATTGAAAATCTCCCAAACTAAACTCATTATCTTCCCCTCCCCACAACTCTGTAACAGCCACCACACTGGCATACCCAGGATGGCTGCTAGCACACGTTCTTAGATCTGCTTTACCAGGAAAGATAGCTGTTTAAGAGGTCACCAATCTTTAATTACTAGCTCAGGGGAAAAGTTAGCACCCTGAGCTCCAGAGAAAGTACAAGCAGAGAAATAAAGACCAACAGACAGGGCTCTACTGCCTGAATCAAAGCAATATTGCTATACACTTTACTTACATCACTGGATTGAGGGAGCCTTTACCCCTGAGCAGTTGGGGAGCTCTGAACAGTTGGGGATATTCAGAGTCTTGACCAGGAAATCGCAAGGTCCTTCTCCTAAGTGAGCCCCCAAAGCAAAACCTCACCTCAGAGTATATATACACTTCTCAGAGTCAGAGGGCATCACGACCCTTGTGACTTAGTGCCTAATTAAAAATCAGCAAAAGATGTGAGCCTTCCTACAAGCAAGCTGCCCCTAAGCAAGCTTCCCTTAATGGGCTCCATGTGAGACCTATTAATGGGTGGTGAAGATCTTACATCACATTAACATTACAGCTACATATTGACTTAGTTTTAAAATCTAGTATTATCTATGTTTTATTGTATTTTTTATTTATTTTTATCTAAATACTTCCTGATTACATTTGAATCTTTTAGGCTATACTGAAAAGTGTTGTGGGGTACATGTGGGCCTTGAAACTTTTGTTTGAAGCAGGTAGGAGGCACAGTGGATGCAACACTTGCCCCGGAGTCAGGAAGACCTGAGTTTGAATCCAGCCTCAGACACTTAACCAGCAGTGTGACCCTGGGCAAGTCACTTAACCTCTCAGTTTCTTCAACTTTTAAATGAGAATAATAATAGTAACTACTCCCAAGGTTGTAAGAATCAAATAATATTTGTAAATCACTTAGGACAGTGCCCGCCATAGAGTATGTTCTAAATCAGCGCTTAATTCTTTCTTCCTTCCTATGCCATCACTTGCTGCAAAGTTACTAGGACTTTCAAGTTCCTCATTAATTGTGCTGTCTTTTTCTCCCCGGTTCAGAAAGTCATCTGTGAGTTATGCCTTTTGCCCTCTATGTCATGATGGTGATGGTGGTCGTGGTGGTGGTGATGGTGATGTTGATGATGATAACTCACACTGCTATGGCACTTTAAGGCTTACCAAATAATTCCTCAAAATAGCCCTACTAGTTGACCACCTTGTGGGAACTATTGGATATTGGTATATCTCATCAGACACTGTCATTTCTTCTTCCAACGAATCTCTTGAGAAGCATGGGAAGGACCTGTTTGAACTTAAGCAGAGGGAAGTAAGCGTACTCAACAGGCCTGAAAATTACAATTAAGTCAGTATAAGTAACACTGGAAGGCTGTCCAGCTCTAATGAATTGTACTGAGAAATAGTGTCCCCAAAGAAGAGATCATGAGACGTTTCCTTATCTTTGGTAGAAAAGTGGGAGACCACAGGAACAGATTGCTCTATATGCTTTGGACAAAGTAGTCGTGTTGTTTGGTTTTGCTTGTGTTTCTATTATACTAGAGAGGATTCAAATAGAGGGATAGGATTTCTATTTTACTAGACAGGTTTCAAATGGAGGGATAGTGTAGGGTATGTATACATATAAATGACTCTGATATAAAAACAAAAGCATCAATAAAACTTTAAAATTGCCTCTCATTCACTTGATTATTTCCCATGTTATGGTTATCTTTTGTCCAAACCCTCACAATTTCATGCCTGAAACAGCCATCTGACAGTTGCCTCCTAGCTGTTCCTTTCTCCAAATCCTCTTGCATATTATTTGCAGGCTAATGTTCCTTGTCCAGCTACACACATGGTTCCCATCATGTCTCTTTCCTGCTGTGATAAAAAGTAGTTAAGCCCTGTTCAGTATTTTTCTGTTCCTTTTCTGTCTCTTACTTCTGAAATGTCACCTGTTTCTGAAACTAGATCTGAAGGGAATGGCAAGACACATTGTTGAAAAGTAGCTAATGATATGGTACTTACAAAACAGACCACCGGACCCAACTTCAACTGGAGGAGAGCCAGTGGGAGAAAACACACTTTCTAGGTCTTCTCTGAAGGAGAAACCATGGAATTACCATCCCAAAGGTCCACTGGATCTCTTTCTCTTGTTTCTTTTTTTTCCTCAAGGAAAGGAGATGAGAAAGGAAATAGCTGAGTAGAACTGAAATTCTCTCCCAAAATGACCTCAAAAATGGATTGTGAAAGAGGAAATCAGAGGATGATTTCTAAGCCAAAACCTCCAAGCTAAACCTGAGAAACAAGCGGCCAGCTTGGAAGACATTTTTACCCCCTTTAAAAGCAAGCACCAGATTTAAAAAGGAAAATTACTAAAATTGTGTAACAGTTAAGAATCAGTGAAGCAAGATTCGCTTAGAGTTTATTCACTTTCACAAATCATTTCCAAAAAATGGTTTGATCTGTTGTTTGTTTAAAATTTGCTTGTATTTATTTCTTTTAATAAAAGGATGTACTTGTATAACCTACATCTGATTGCTTATCGTCTTAGAGAGGAAGGAAAAGGAGGGATGGAGGGGGAAAATATTGGGAATTCAAAATTTTATAAAAGTAAATGTTGAAAACTGTCTTTACATGTAATTGGAAAAAGGAAAATACTATTAAGTTGGAAAAAATAGAGGGATGTACTTTGGACAAAACTTTGGAAATCCAGTCATAAATCAGTCGGGTGTTCTCAAGTAGAGAGCCAACATCTTGAGTCTTAAGGAAAATTCTTGTGTTTCACCTTGGACCAAATGACCATGACACACCACAACCACTTAGTAATGACATCCCCGAGTATTAAGAGGCAAAGCATTTTTCTCATAGGGTCTGAAACTGCAGAAGAGGATAGTTTTGACATCTGCTAAAAAAATTTCCTGGGGTTGCCTATTGGCTACAACATAATGATAGGAATCCCTTACTGAATGTACCTCTGTAATTACAGATGGCCATCTAGGTCTTGAACATTTCCAAGGATGGGAAGTTTAATAATTTCACTATATTTTGGGACATTATTTTAATTATAGGAAATTTCTGTAGTTAAAGGAAAGGTCTTCCTTCTACTGAACTAAATCAGATTCAATTCAGTAAGCATTTATTAAATATCAACTATATTCCAATTGCTGTGCTGGGCTCTGGAGCTATAAAAACAAATACCAAATAGTCTCTGCCCTCAGGGAGCTTATAGTCTTTTGGAGGAAACTAATGGGTACAGTGATAAATGAATATGGAATAAGTACAAAACAAATAACAAAGTAATTTTGATGATGGAATAGGGGAGAACTAACCACTATGAACTCCTCAGTCTAGTGCTCAAAGTCCTACACAAGATGACCCTGCCTATCTAATTATACCTCTCACAAATTCTTACTTGAGGTCATATAGCTGCTAAGTGTCTGAGTCTCTATTTTGACTTGGGGCTTCCTGACTCCAAGTTTAGCACTTTATCCACTAACTGCCTCTGTGTATTTGTTGGAGGTTTCTTTCTGCAAGGAGCAAAGCAATTCACAAATTTCTGGTTTGTTTTAATAATGTTCTTATTGGGGAATATTCAAAATTGGAGAAACTAATAAGAGGTCCTGCAATTCTAGACCTAATTATTGCCACCAAGAATGAATGTATTACTGATGTGGGAATGATGGAAATCTCGTTGTTCCATCTTAGAATTTATGATGAAGGAGGGGGAAGCTAGGCGTAGTATAAATTAAAAATGTTAAATTGAAATGGTGTGGATTTTTGGATAACAGATTCAAATGGCTTAGAGAAAACAAAAGTGCTATGAGCTACAGGAAAAAAATCAATGCGGGGAAAAAAGGAAGCTCTTAAGAAAGAAAATTTGAATACATAAAGAGAAGCATTTTGAGCAAAGGAGAAGAGTCAGAGTTATCAAAAGGGACCAAAGAATTACAAAGATACACAGGGAACTCTCCAAGCAACCTGTACTTTTAAAAGTCATGAACAAGATAGATCTTTTGATCAGACTAGATTAGAAAGAATCTAAAATAACGGAACTCAATAATCCAGCATTACCTAGGAAAGAACTTCCTTTTTGCTAGGAACTGCTAGAAAAACTGGAAAGGATTCTGGCAGAACTTAAGCTTAGACCAACATCATATGTCATATTCCACAATAAATCCAAAATGGCTACATAATACGAATAGTAAATATGGAAAATTAGAAGATTATAAGGTTACGTACCTTGCGTAGTTAAGGTTAAGAGATGAATTCTTAACCAAACAAAAACTAAATCCAATTACAAAAGATAAAATAGATAATTTTGGTAACATGAAATGGAAAAACTTCTGCACAAATCAAATTAATACACCTGGGGCAAGAAAGAAAAACAGTCAACTGGGGGAAAAATTCTTGTATCATATATCTCTGATAAGGGTTTGGTATACAAGCCATACGGATCATTGAAATAAATAAGACCAAAAACCATTGCTGATAAATAATTGAGCAAAGGAGATGAACAAAAAGTTCTCAAATAAAGATCTGCAAAATATTGACAACTATATTAAAGAATGCCCTAAATCCCTAATGACAAGAAAATGCAATCAAACAATCCTGAGGTTTCACTTCATACCTATTTAAATAGCAAAATGAAGGAAGACAGCAGTGGAAGAAGTCAATTGTGGAGAGATTGTATCAAGACAGGAGCACTAACGCACAGTTAGTACAACCATTATGGAAAACAATTCGGAATTATGCAAATAAAGTAGCTAAAATGTCCATACCCTTTGACCCACTGCTAGACACATATTCCAAAGAATTCTTTGGAATGCTCCCCACCCCCCAACATATTTATAATGACACTTGTGGTAGCAAAGAAATGGAAATCAAAACAAAGTAGATGCCTGACTATTAGGGAATGGCTAAGCAAATTGAGGTACATGAATATAACAGAATGTTACTGTAATGGAAGAAACTACAAACATGATGAATACAGAGAAGCATGTAAAGACTTAAATGAATTGATGCAAAGTGAAGTTAAGTAGAACCAGTCAAATAATTTATGCAATGACTACAAAATTGAAATGAAAGAACAAGCACCACAAAGCAGTTGAAACTGAATGTTGTAAAGCTCTAAAAATAAAGTTGGCCCCTAAAGAAGAGATACATGAAGATATCTCACCTAGATCCTTTGCAGGTTAATTGGTTTAGAAAATTGCATTTAATACAACTTTTTTGAAAAAAAATGCTGCGTACTGATTGGTTTTGCTGAATTTTTCTTCTCTACTTTGTTTCTTTAAAAATTCTTTGTTATAAGGGATGGCTTTCTGGGAGTGGGTAAAGGGAAATATACAGGTGATATAAAAACAAAATAATGATGAAATCCTTTTTTAAGGCAAGAACATAAGAAAAAAAGCAGGGGCAAGACAGTTTGAATTTGAAAGTGACATAGTTCTATATTAATAGTGTCAAGAATGTTAAAAGACAGAATGACCTCTGGGTTCCACTCAGAACTTTGTTTATTAGTTCCTGGTTACCAGGGAACTGTAATGGGGAATATGGAAATAAAGTGGAAGAGTAGAAGAAACTGAGAGAGAGAGAGAGAGAGAGAGAGAGAGAGAGAGAGAGAGGGAGAGGGAGAGAGGGAGAGGCACTTCCTTCAGGCTAAGAAAGGGAAAGTCAGGCTTTCACAAGCTAGGAAAAAAGTTTTCTGATGAAACCCCTACATGTGCTTGACTCTTGTAACACTGTTCCTAAATGCCTTGTCTAGAATGGACAAAATCATTATAAATCTTTCTAACTGAATAGGACGTTAGCTGAGCTGTGGTTAGTAGCCTTCTGTGGGTTTATTCATCTAAAAAGAATGTCTGACATTTATTCTGAAAGGAGGCTTTCTGTGCGATACATGTCCCCAATATTACAAAATAGATTTTTCCAAATATGCTAAAATGTATTTTAAAATATTTTCTAATTTATTTTTGAGCATCAGTATCAGGTTAAAATAGCAACAGACTTAATACGTTAAGTATGTTAGTATGTTTAGGCAAAGGTCATTGCAAAATTTCCAGAACAGTAATATCAAAATATAATAAAACCCCCAATAACTTATAAGATACAGAATAACACAAAGCATAAATTTCTGACCACAAAGACTTGTAACAGTATTCCAAATCTGATTTTGTTAATAGAATCATAATTAGGGATATGTTATTTGACTTATGTGGAAGCCTAGGGGCCTAAACAACTGAGCTTTGTAAAAGAGATGGAGTGGGGTGGAGGGTTAGGGAAAAAGGGGACCTTTGATTTGACTTTGCCCTTGAAGGCAAAAACTATGCCTGAGAGTATGATTTTTACTCCTAGAATCCTGGCAGTATGGGGTGGAGCTGGGCTGGGAGTTGGGCAGTTTTTGGTATTTATGCCTTCTAGAAGCACAGATCACAGCCTTCATTGATAGATGAGGCCATTTTCCTGGAGGGTCTTTGAAAGACCCTTAATTCAAATAAGAATGAACTCTGAAGCTAACAGCGTTCCCCTCTCTTATATGACAGGTGATGAAAAAGAAGTCTTGTTTTATTTTGGTTTTCAATTAAATATCTATTTTCTTTCTCTTCTAATAATCCTTCCCTCCAATTAAACAACAAACAACATTGTAACAAATGTGCAATTAAGCAAAACAAATTCCCTCATTGCCTATGCCCAGAAATGTAGACCTCAGTCTGCATCTTGAAGCCATTACTTTTCTGTCTGGAGGTAGGTAGCATAGGTCATTTTCATTCTTCTGGAACTTCGGTTGGTCATTAGAGTTCTTAAGGCTTTCAAAATTGTTTTTCTTTATAATGTTATTGTAGAAATTGTTCTCCTAGTTCTGTTCACTTCACACTTTATCAGTTTATACAAGCCTTCCCATGCTTCTGTGAACATTTCCTTTCACCATTTCTTATAGTATAAGAATGTATATAGTATACTATATATAGTATATATAGTATAGTAATACCTAACATTCATATACTGTTTATAATTTGTTCAGCAATTTGCTAACTGATGGTCTCTGCCTTAGTTTCCAGTTCCTTGTCAGTACAAAGAGACTTGTTGTGAGTATTTTCTGTATGTATGGGTCCTGTTCCTCTTTCTTTAATCACTTTGGGATATTGGCCTAGGCATTTCTGGGCCAAAGAGTACATACAGTTGAGTGACTTTTTGTTTGTAGTTCCAAATTGCTTTCCAGAATGCTGAAGACCATTTTCCAGCTCTGCCAAAAAACATGAATTGTTCCTATTTACTTGGAGCCGCTCCAGCGTTTGTCATTTTCTTTTTTTTGACTATCTTTGAGAATCTGATGGGTATGATGTGGAACTTCAGAGTTACTTTAATTAACATTTCTCTGATTATTAATGATTTGGAACTTTTTTCATATGGTCATTGTAGCTTGGGTATCTTCCTTTCATAGCTTCCTGTTTATATCCTTTGACTATCATTTGAGAAATAGCTCTTATTCTTATACTTTTGAATCAATTCCTTATACTTATATAGTAAATTGGGGAAACTTGCTCCAAATATTTTCCCCAATTAATTTTTCCCTTCTAATTTTAGTTACATTGTGCAAAACTATTATTTGTTATTTGTTATTTGTGCAAAAACTATCCAACTTTATGTAATCAGAAGTGTTGACTTTATCTTTTGTGTTCCTTTCTATTGTTTGTTTAGCCACAGCCTCTTCCTCAATCTGTAACTTTCTGGTCCTTCTAATTTGTTTACAATATGGCCACTTATATTGAGGATACACTTAGTGCCTGTTTTGGTGTGTGATATGAGTTGTTGGTCTAAACTGAATTTCTACCAGTTTGTTTTCCAGTTTTCCTGGAAATTTTTGTCAAAGAGTGAGTCTTCCCTCCAATAGCTAGGCTCTTTGGATTTATGAAACACTGGGCTATTGCACTTGTTTACTTCTAAATGTTGTGTATCAAATCTATTCCATTGATCAATCTCTTTTTAAAAATCGGTACCAAATCGTTTTAATCATTACTGCTTCATAGTATATTTCAAAATTTCATACCACTAGGCCCCACCTTCTCGTTATTTTCCTTTCACATTCTTAACCATTTGTTCCCTTCTATGCATTTCATTTTAATGTTTCCAGCTGTATAAAATAACCCTTTGGTAATTTTATTTTTATGTCACTGAATAAGTAAGTTAATTTAAACGGTATTTGCATTTGTATTATGTGGCCTTGGCCTACCCATGAGCAATCGATATTCCTCTAATCGTTTAGATCTGTATCTCTTTAAAAGGTATCTTATAGTTACATTCATAAAGTTCCTGTGTGTATATTTATGTGTTTGTTGGTGGGGAGATTCCCAAATACCTTATACATCCAGCATGCATTCTATATCTAAACAGATTTTTATTTCTATCTCTTCCTGCTGGGTTTTGTCTTTAATATATGAAAATGCTGATGACTTACATGAATTTGTTTTATATCCTGTGACTTTGCTGAAGATACTTCAATCATTTTGGAGTTAACTAAGGTTCTCTAAGGAAAACATCTTATCTTCTAGAAATTAAAATTTCATTTTCTCTTTGCCTAGGATGATTCCCTCGATTTCTTTTTCTTGTCTCGTTCTTATAGGTAGCATTTCTAGAACTATATCAAATGGTGGTAGCGATAATAGACAACTTTATTTGATCTTATTGGAAAGCGATTAGTTTATCCGTATTCCCTATGATGCTGCCTCTACATTTAACATTCCCTATCATATTAAGGAAACAACCTGCTTATTCCTATGTTTTCTAGTGTATTCTTAAAAACAGAAATGGGTGTTATATTTTGTCAAAAGCTTTTCCTGTATTGATCGATCATGTGATCTTTGTGGGTTTTTTAAAACAAATTAAGATCTATTAGGTTTATAGTTTCCTAATATCAAATCAAATTAACATTTCTGGAATAAATCCAACTTGACCTTAATGAATCATCTTTTTGTTATGTTGCTGAAACTTCTTTGCTAATATTTTATTTAAACTTTTAGAATCAGTGTTCATTAGGGATATTGGTCTATAGTTTTTGTTTCTGTTTTGACTCTTATGGGTTTAGGTATCAAGACCATATAGATATCATAGAAGGAATTTGGCAGAATCTCTTTTACTATTTTTTTACGGTTTTTTTTTTTGGAGGGAGAAAGGCAGGGTAATTAGGGTTAAGTGACTTGCCCAAGATCACACAGCTGGTAAGTGTGTCAAGCGTCTGAGGCCAGATTTGAACTCAGGTCCTCCTGACTCCAGGTCTGGTTTCTCTACTCACTGCGCCACCAAGCTGCCCCTCATCTACTATTTTTACAACTGGATAACATAATATCAGAATTAATTACTCTTTGAATATTTGATAGAATTTGTTTCTGAATCCATCTGGTCCTGGGTTTTGTTTTTGTTTTTTTTTTTTTTGTTTCTTTCCTTTGGGAGCTCATTTATGGCCTGTTCAATTTATTTTTCTGAGATCGGGTTATTTAAATTCTCTATTTCTTGTTCTCCTAATCTGAACACTTGTAAATATTCATCCATTTCATTTAAGTTGTCAGTTTTACTGACATGTAATTGGGCAGTGAACTCTCTTTCAAGCTGATAGTGTTGCTAAAGAATTAATTAGCTCCCAATTAGTTTGCATGAGGCTCTGCAGAACTTGATAGGTTCTCTGCCCAATACTTCCCTCGCTATGGGAGATAAAATTTGAACCCTTTGTTAGGAGGGTGAAAAGGAAAGGGGAGGGTGCGTTCCTATGCAGTAGCCTACTACCTAGCAGGAGTGGAAGAGGGCAGATAAGCTAGGTTAATAATGGTTCACATTAATCTTTTAAAATGTTTTCTATTTATTTCACGAAATATTTCCCAATTACCTTTGCAAAAATGTTTTAATTTATTTTTAAAAAATTTGAGTTCCAAATTCTCCCCCACCTCTTGAGAGGGCAGGCAATATCCTGTACCTGTGAGGTCATGCAGAACACATTTCCATATTAGATGGCTGACATTTACGTAGTGTTGGTGGAGTAGTTTCTTCACAAGAGTGCAGTGAGATAGGCATGGTATTATCATCCCCATTTTATAACTGAGAAAACCAAAGCTTGAAGAGATAGAGTAATATGGACCCAGGTAACACAGCTTGTAAATGAGACACCTGGCGCTTCAATTCGTAAGATCATGTAACTCCAAGGATAATGCTCTTTCCATCTCACTACGTTACCAGCTATATAGGGGGCAGTGTGATACAGTAAAAAGTGCAGTGATTCTGAAATCAAAGGACCTGGGTTCAAATCCTGCTTCTGGTAAGTGGTCTTCAGGTGACCTCAGGCAAATCACTGAACTTCTTTGTAGCTGAGGGGAACACTCCTGGGGACAATGGACCCACCATCCTCACCCTCACCAACAACAAAAGCTGACTCACTGCCTTTGATGGTCACAGAAGACCAAGAATCCTTGGAATAGCAGTACCTCAACCCCTGGACAGGGATATGCTGGTGAATGTTTGACAACTGTTCTCTAGTCGAACAAAACAAAAGAAAACAAAACCATGTATGCCACACCCTTTTAAATTTAATCTGTCTTAATAACATTTTCCTTCTTTACTTTTTGTGGGAGTGGGGGAAGCAATCAAGTTTAAGTAACTTGCCCAGGACCACACAGTCTTTAAGTGTCTAAGGCTAGATTTGAACTCAGGTCTTACTGACTCTAGGGCTGGTGCTCTATCCATTGCACCACCTAGCTACCCATGTCTGTCATTTTCTTACAGACAACCAACGAAATAAACAAAGCCCTAGTTTGTAGCATTTGCTGATTTCTGAAGTGTGAATGCTCACACTGAAAATTTAACGATTGGTTTGACAGCCATCACCAGCTGCCTCAGTTTCTAGCCCAGCTCCGCTACAGCCATTATCAACGGGAGCAACCCTGTGGAGAAAGGGCCATGTGTACCAACTGACATGCATAGGTCAGTTCAGCCAGCCTAACTGAAACAGCAAGGCACACATGGGGACAGACAGGATGGAGTATGTACCCCCCTAATGGCTCAACCCCTGCCGCTACCCCAGCACTATAATACCCTGACCCCCAGAACCCTGGGAATAGCAGAACCCTACAGACTGACCACTGGCCCTGACTGCAACCTAGCCTCTACAGCCATAGCCCAGGTAAGCAACCCTTGTGGAGACCCAACCAGACCCCTGTTTCTATGGGCACTGCACCTGCTGCCCCCTTACCTTGTACAGTTACTGAAGAACTGAGAAGGAAAGGTCTTACTACCTTGGTACTATTAAATGGCTCCCCATCAGAACTGAATTCTTATCAATGGAAGTTTTATCAATGGAAATAACATTACAAAGAAGCATTAGCATGTGCTTTGTAGCCATACCCTAAGAACTATGGGACCTTCCCACCTGACTTGCTTCTGAAACTTCCTCTATGTGTTGCTTGTGTCCCCAGTCAGAACATAAGCTCCTGGGGCCAGCTAGGTGGTGCAGTGAGTAGAGCACCGGCCCTATAGTCAAGAGGACTATTGCCCCGCCTTCCTCCCTCAAAAAAATAAAAGAACGTAAGCTCCTTAAAAGCAAGGATTGTTTTGGCTTTCCTGTTTGCATCTCTAACACTTGGCACAACACTTTGCACACACTAAGTGCTTAATAAATGCTTTTCCATTCCTTAATTCCTTCATTGATTTTATAAAATGAAGGGCTTAGACTAATTCATCTCTGAGGTCCCTTACCACTCTAAACCTTTAGCAGTGACCCTATGGGTATACTTTCTCAAAATAATTTTTGTTTGCAATGACTACTACTCAAAATCAAAGAGAGCAGGATATATGAGTCATCACCTTCCAAAGATTAGATCTCGGCTTGGAGTAGGGATATGTGGAAAAGAGGAAAACAAGGAGGACGAAGAGGAAAATGCTAATTTTTTTTCCAATCATTTAGTCAACAAGTATTTATTAAGCACCTACAAAGTGTTTGGTGCTGTGTTAGGCACTGGGGTTACAAGTCCAAACGATGAACAATCCCTAGTCACTGGAAACTTACATTCTGATGGGGAAGACAGATACATAGATATCTAGTTATGGATAGATATAGTTATGTAAATATAGACACGTATCATATAAAGTGAATGATTATAGATACAGACAATATACATACACCTGCACACATACATACATAACGTGAAATACAAGTAGTTATATGTAAGGTAGTTTGGAAAGGAGGGAGTTAAGGGAGATCAGGGAAATGTTCATCCAGAAGGCAGTGTTTGAGCAGAGGAACAATACAAGATGGAAGTAAGGAGGGAGGGAGTGCATTCCAGGCACGGGAGATGATCGACGTAAAGGTGATGAGGAAAGAGAGCATTGAGTGTGAAGAACAGAGAGAAGGCTAGTTTGGCTGGATTTCAGCATGAGGTTGAGGGGAGTGATATCCGGTGAAGTTAATAAGATAGGATGGGTTTGCTGGTATTGGGCTATTTATATTTTATCCTAGAGATAATAAGAAGATATCATGGATTAATTAAGCGAATGACACAGTCACATTTGTATTTTAAGAAAATTATTTTGGCAGCAATGTATAGAATAGACTGGAATGGGGGAGAAGGGAGATGAGGTTGAGAGAAGAATTAGGAGGTTGTAACAATCTGAGTGAGAGGTAATGAGTTCTTGAACAAAGTTGGCAGATGTGTGAGTGGAGAGAAGAGGTCCTAGCAATATTGGAATTCCAGGGTCATCAAGACTATTATTCTGAAAGAGGGTAAAGTAGAGAGGTCCCAGACAGATGAAACTCATAATAAACAGGGCATACATTCTCCCTAGAAGGTTACATAATTGGGAGTGGTCAAGGCCAAAAGTCTTCTAAAGAATTTAGTCACAACTTTTACTTCCTCATACTCTACTCTGATCACATTATATTGCATTATTCCTCTATTCAAAAAACTTTCAGTAGATCCCTTCTGTCTACTGAATAAAGTATAAACTTCTGATCCTGGCACTCAAAACTCTTCACAGTTGGTTTCCAACCTACCTTTCCAGTGTTATCTCATACAACGTCCTTTTATGAATTCTAGGTTTCATCTAAGCCTGACCAACCACCACCCCCATTCTCTTCCCTCTTTGTGGCTTCTAGCTAGCTCCCATTTCTGGAATGGAATTTTCTCACCCTCCCCACTGAAAACCATCTCCCTCTCTTAGAGATCTCACTCCATTGTTCCCTTCTCCACAGTCTCCTTTCTCTTCTCCTCTCCTCTTTTCAGATGAAGCCAAGCTTTCCCTCACTTACCACATAGCACTTTGCCTGGATCTCAATCAATACCAGTCCCTTCCACACCCCACATTAGATCAAAATGCAGTGAGAAATATTTTTTTCTCTTTGGTGTCAGCATTTGTGTCTCATCTCCCTTTTTATCTCCAGTGTCTAGTGATTTACAGGAGTAGATTATACTTCACTTAAATTCAGTTCAGGTACATGTCAGGATGTCACCCTTGTGATATCTTTGGTCCTCTTTGAAAATGAAGGATGAACAACAACCATAGAAGTAGGTGCTTAGTAAGTGCTTGTTGGATTTGAATAATCTTAAAAAGTCTGCCCCTCTGCAGGGAATATTTTCCTCTCAACCAGCATGGGTATCAAGCAATCATATGATATCAAGAGTTTTAGAATTGGAACTGGTCAGCTAATCCAGCTGCCTCATTTTACACAAGAGGACACTGAGGCCCATGGCTTTCAAACCATGTCCATAGCACACAGTTTAGTTTTTTTTATAATAGCCATTTTTTGTCTCTATTAGCATCTGAAGAAAGACAGTAAGTACATAGAGTTGTTATGTAGAGTTGGCCCATACTTTAAACACTTGCTCTTACATGTTATAAATTTAAAGGCACATGTCTTACACACTCCAAACATCAGCAAGGACTTTATGAAGACGCTGTCTGTGACTTTTTCTTCCTCTAACGTTTTATAACTAGGGCTTAAAAGAAGAAAAAGAGGTAGCTCAGGAATTGGAAAATATCATGGTGGTCCCTTTACACAAACCAAGAATGCATCAAAATGGTACCTTTGCCTTCCCTCTAGGCTTAGAGTGAGCCACATTCCTAGATTATCTATATACTTTGCAGAAGGCATTTATGCCATATTTAATATCTGCAAAGAAATTACATTTGAGAGCTCAATCATTAAGCACTTATTATTACCTACTATGTATTGGGACATTGTGGTAGATGCTGGGGGGTCCAAAGACAGCAATGAAACTGTCTTAGCTCTAATGGAATTTACAGTCTATGGAGGAGACAATATGTATATATATGGTAATATATAAAACATATACAAGGTAAATGGAATGTGTACATGTTTAGGTAGTTAAAAGCTAAGTACAAGGTTCATTTACATTAGGTTCTTCTATCCTGTTCAAAAGCGAAAGGTGGTAGCTGACAAAACTTGTTGGATGAGAAACCCTGAGGTTCTAAGGAGTAGAGTCACCCCAATTTTGAGATAGCTAATACTGCATCTCTGAGTCAAAAACCTTTTCAGTGTAGCGCTGGTCTGTCTTGGCAAATGTCCCCAAGATCCATGTCATGGTTGAGCAAATCCCCTACGTGGTTTGCTCATAACTGTATGACCCCAGGCTTTGAGATTAACAGTGATTAACAAATGTTTGCTGTTTGTTGCACAACAGAGACAGTGACTGCTCTTTCCCCCTGTTTAATGAACATGTTGAATTGGCTACTTTCCCACATTAAAAACCCATTTCATTGCGGCTCTTCCTCATAAGCTAACTTAATTACAGATGGTTCCATTTCATGTTTAATTCTTCCCAAATCCTGTCCCTGATGCTTACTACTTGTGTGATTTTGAGCAAACTACTTAACCTCTCTGGGTGTCTGCATCTTCACCTATAAAATGAGGGGTTCAGTGCTTCTTTTTTTAAAGTCAATTCTCTTTTTTAAAATTTTTTTATAATTAATTTATTTTTAGTGTTCAACATTCACTTCCATAAGATTTTGAGTTTAAATTTTCTCCCCTTTCTTCTCCTCCCCACTCCCCAAGATGGGGCGCAATCTGATACAGCCTCTACCTATAGATTCATATTAAAATATTTTCACATCATTCATGATGTAAAGAAGAGTTAGAACTAAAGGGAGGAACTGTGAGAAAGAAGAAATAAAACAACAACAAAAAAGGAGAGCAAATAGTGTGCTTCCATCTGCATTCAGACTCCAAAGCTCTTTCTCTGGATGTGGACAGCATTTTCCATCATGAGTCTTTTGGAGTTGTCTTAGACCCTTGCATTGCTGAGAAGATCTAAGTCTACCAAAGTCAATCATTGCCCAATGTGGCTGTTACTGTGTACAATGTTCTCCTGGTTCTGCTCTGCTCACTTAGCATCAGTTCATATTAAGTCTTTCCAAGTTTTTCTGAAGTCTGCCTGCTCATCATTTCTTATGGAACAGTAGTATTCCATTACATTCATATCACAAATTGTTTAGCCATTCCCCAATTGATGAGCTTCACCTCAATTTCCAATTCTTTGCCGCCACAGAAAGAGCTGCTGTAAATATTCGTGTACATGTGGGTCTTTTCCCATTTTTATGATCTCTTTGGGATACAGACCTAGCAGTGGTATTGCTGGGTCAAAGAGTATGAACAGTTTTATAGCCCTTTGGACATAGTTCCAAATTGACTCCAGAATGGCTGGATCAGTTCACAACTCTACCAACAATCCAATTTTCCCACATCTTTTCCAACATTTATTATTTTCCTGTTTTGTCATGTTAGCCAATCTTGTAGGTGTGAGGTGGTACTCAGAGTTGTTTTGGTTTGCATTTCTCTAATTAGTAGTGATTTGGAGCATTTTTTCATATGACTATAGGGTTCGGTGTTTCTTAAACTGTGGGTTATAACCCCTTTTGGGGTTGCGACCCACAGTTTAAGAAGTGCTGAAAGGGTCATGAGTGGAAAAAGTTGAAGAAGCTCTGGCTCATGTGAATTTTTTGACTTGCAATGATTTTTGATGGTGGCACCTATGTGGCATGGTGGATTGGATTGGGCCTAAAATCAGAAAGACCTGAGTTCAAATCTGGCCTCAGAGACTTACTTACTAACTGTGTGATGCTAGGCAAGTCACTTCATCTCTGTTTACCTCAGTTTCCTCATCTGTAAATTGGGAATAATCATAAATTGTAATAGAAATTGTGAGGCTCAAATAAAATAGTAATTATAAAGTACTTAGCATGTTGCTTGGCACATAGTAAGTACTTAATAAATGTTGGTTATTACTTTTGTTGTTGTTCCTCTTTCCTTTTCCTCCGTCTTGTAAGGCACTTTGAAAGAATTTTGGGGGGAACAGTTGGGATCACTTTTAATAAGTTATTTAATGTAGCTTTTCTGAAGGTTTTTCCTTTATGTCTTTATGCTTCAATTTATAGAAAATTTTCAATTAGCAATGTTTGCATGATCCATTTTATGGATTAAATCCCAGGTTTCTTTTCCCTTTCCTCCTAGACACCTATGGTGTGGTTGTTCAGTCATTTTCAATTGTGTCCTACTCCTTGTGACCCCATTTGGAGTTTTCTTGGCAGAAATGCTGAAGTGGTTTGACATTTTCTCCTCCAGCTCATTTTACAAATGAGGAAACTGAGACCAACAGGGTTAAGTGACTTGCTCGGGGTCACACAGCTAATAAGTGTCTGAGGCAAAGATACTGGAGTGGTTTGCCATTTCCTTCTCTGGCTCATTTTGCAGATGAGGAAACAGGCCAACAGGGTTAAGTGACTTGCCAGGGTCACACAGCTAGTTTATGAATACAGATTTGAACTCAGGAAGAGGAGACTTCCTGACTCCTTGCCTGGCACTCTATCTACTGCGCCATGTAGCTGCCCCTTTTACTATATAGGACAGAAGCCTTAACATGAGAATATCGAAAGAAGCAAAAGAAACGCAGACTCTCTTTTATATCATAATCACTTTTGTGTTTATCTCCTTCCTGCATCACAATGTAAATTCCTTGAGATCATAGTCTGTGTTGCATCTGTCTCTGTATACTGCTCCCTGCCATAGAGCAATGTACTTAATTCGTGTATAACACATATTCCATTTAGTTTGTTGAATAGAGAAAAAGCATTGACCATTGGCTCTACGGAGTGGCATTGATCTGGAAGCTCTTTATCTGTATTTCAATGCAAAAGCATTTTATGCACTTCTACGATCTTTATCACCTCCACAATTATTCCTTAGCATTGCCATCAAGTTTGAAATGTATGAATTTTTTGGTCTAAGAGCCAGAACTGAGTCCTAATCCTAAATCTCTGTTACATAACAGCTGTATTAGAGGGGGGAAATCGTTGCCTTCTACGTAACATAGCAATTTCTCCAGTTTTATGAAAGGCAGTCTGTTCTTCGGGTACTCTGTACTTTGCTGATGTACCTAACTGGATGTTTTTATGTCTTTGGACTTGGAGTCAGGAAGACCTGATTCAAATTCAACCCAAGATGCTTTCTAACTGTGTGACCCTTGGGCAAATTACTTAACCGCTATCTACCTCAGTGTCCTCATCTGTGAAATGGGGATAATAATTGCACCTCCCCATCCTCCCCCCTGCCCAAGTTATTGCATGGAAAAAGTGAGGTAATGTGTACAAACCTTAAGAACTATATAAGCTAGTTATTATTAATTATTATATTTATTATCATCCCCCTCTCAGGCTCAGGGATTTATAAAATGCGACCAAAATACACAGTCTCTAAGGTGTTACCCAACTCTTCATTATTCAATTCAATTGTTGACATTTTTTAAATTTAGTATTTTATTTTCCACCAGTTTCACATAAAACAATTTTAACATTTGTTTTTAAAACTATGAGTACTAAATTCTCTCCTTTCCTTCTTCCCAACCCCACCCTCCCACACTGAGAAGGAAAGCAATTCGATATACGTTATACATATGTAGTCCTGCAAAACATTTCCGTATTAGTCATGTTGTGAAAGAAAACATGGACCCCCCAAAAAACCCTCAAGAAAAATAAGGTAAAAAAACTATGCTTGAATCTATATTCAGACACCATCAGTTCTTTCTCTGGGAATGAACAGCATTTTTCATCGTAAGTCCTTCAGACTTGTCTTGGATCACTGTATTGCTGAGAAAAGCTAAGTCATTCAAAGTTGATCGTCTTACAATCCTGCTATTACTTTGTACACAGTACATTTCACTTTGCGTCAATTCATGTAAGTCTTTGCAGGTTTTTCGAAGAGCATCCTGCTCATCATTTCTTGTAGCATAATAGCAATTCCATCACAATCACATACCACAATTTATTTAGACATTTTCCAGTTGACGGACATCCCCTCAGTTTCTTATTCTTTGCCACCAGACCTTTTTCTTTTTGTTTTTTAATCTTGTTTGGGATACAGACCTAGTAGTGGAATTGCTAGGTCAAAGGGTATGCATGGTTTTACAGCCCTTTGGGCATAGTTCCAAATTGCTCTCCAGAATGGTTGAATCAGTTCACAACTCCACCAACACATTATTACCCCATTTTTCCCACCTCCTCTCCAACATTTTTCATTTTCCTTTTCTGTTCTATTAGCCAATCTAATAGATATGAGTACCTCAGAATTGTTTTAGTTTGTGTTTCTCTTAATCAATTGTGATTTAGAGTATTTTTTCATGTGGGTAAAGATAGCTTTGAATATTTCATCTAAAAACTGGTTATATATTTTGATCATTTATCAGTTGGGGAATGGCACTTACTTTATCAGTTTGACTCTCTTCTCTATATGTTTCAAAAATGAGGCCTTTACCAGAGAAACATGCTTTAAATTTTTTTCACAGCTACTAATGCTAACCATATTTCCCTCCATCCTATCCTCCCTTTATTCTAGTCTCTCTTTCCTTTCACCCTGTCCCTCTTCAAATGTGTTTTGCTTCTCACTGTACCCAATCTGCCCTCCCTTCTATCACCACCATTCCCCCTTATCACTTCACCTCCTATTTTCCTGTAGGGTAAGATAGATTTCTATACCCAATTGAGTGTGTATGTACTGAGTGTGTATCCTTCTTTGAGCCAGTTCTGATGAGAGTAAGGTTCACTCACTTCCCCTCACCTCCCCCTTCTTACCCTCCACTGTTTTTGCCTCTTTTTCTTGCCTCTTTTATGGGAGATAATTTACCCCATTTTATCTTTCTCTTTCCCTTTCTCCTAGTACATTCCTCCCTCACCCCTTAATTTTATTTTTTAGAGATCATCCCTTCATAGTCAACTCACACCTGTGCTCTCTGTCACTATCTCTATCTATCTATGTATCTATGTATCTATCTATCTACCTATCGCTTCTAACTGCCCTAATAATGAGAAAGGTCTTAGAAGTTTCAAGTATCTTCTTCCCATGTAGGAATATCAGTTTAACCTTATACAGTCCCTTATGATTTCCCTTTCCTGCTTCTCTTGAGTCTTGTATTGGAAAGTCAAATTTTCTATTCAGCTCTGGTCTTTTTCTCAAGAGTTCTTGAAAGTCCTCTATTTCATTGAATATCCATGCTTTCCCTGAAGGATTGTACTCAATTTTACTGGGTAGGTTATTCTTCGTTTTAATCCTAGATCCTTTGCCTTGTGGAATTGATCATATTCCAAGCCGTCTGATCCTTTAATATAGAAACTGTTAAATCTTGTGTTATCCTGACTGTGGCTGAATGATATTTGAATTGTTTCTTTCTGGCTACTTGCAATACTTTCTCTGGGAGCTCTGGAATTTGGCTATAATGTTCCTGGGAATTTTCATTTTTGGGATTTCTTTTAGGAAGTGATTGGTGGATTCTTTCAATTTTTATTTTATCCTCTGGTTCTAGGATATCAGGGCAGTTTTCCTTGAATATTTCTTGAAATATGATGTCTAGGCTCTTTTTTTTGGAAGGGGGAGGCAGGGCAATTGGAGTTAAGTGACTTGCCCAAGGTCACACAGCTAGTACATGTGTCAAGTGTCTGAGGTCAGATTTGAACTCACGTCTTCCTGACCCCGGGACTGTTGCTCTACTCACTGTGCCACCTAGCTGCCCCTATGCTCTTTTTTTGATCATGACTTTCAGGTACTCCAATAATTTTTAAAATTCTCATTCCTGGATCTATTTTCCAGTTCAGTTGTTTTTCCAATGAAATATTTCACATTGTCTTTTATTTTTTCACTCTTGGTTTTTTTATTGTTTCTTGATTTCTCACGAAGTCGTTAGCTTCTATTTGCTCGAATCTAATTTTTAAAGACTTGTTTTCTTCAGTGAGGTTTTGTGCCTCCTTTTCCAGTTGTCCAATTCTACTTTTTAAAGAGTTTTTTTCTTTAGTGAATTTTTGTACATCTTTTTCCATTTGACCAACCCTGGTTTTTTTAAAGCATTCTTCTCCTTGTTGTCTTTTTGTACGTCTTTTGCCATTTGGTCTAGTCTGTTTTTTAAGGAGTTATTTTCTTCAGGATTTTTTTGTGTCTCCTTTACCAAGCTGTTGACTCTTCTTTCATGATTTTCTTAAATCACTCTCATTTCTCTTCCCAATTTTTCTTGAACCTCTCTTACTTGATTTTCAAAATCCTTTTTGAGCCTTTCCATGCCCTGAGACCAATTCATATTTTTATTGGAGGCTTTGGATATGAGTTTGACTTTGTTATCTTCTTCTGGGTATGTTTTGATTTTCCTTGTCACCACAGTAACTTTCAATGGTCAGAGTTTTTTTCTGTTGTTTGCTAATTTTCCCAGCCTATTCCTTGACCTTTAAGTCTTTGTTAAAGTGGGGCTCTGCCTCCAGGGTGGAGGGTGCACTGTCCCAAGCTCCAGGGGCTTTGCATAGCTGTTTTCAGAGATACTTCTAGGGACCTGTAAGTTTTCAGTTCTTCCAAGGTGGTATGATCTAAGGGGTGATGCGTTTGCTACTCTCCTGACTTGTGATCTGGTCTGTGAGCAACCATAAGCACTCTTTTCCATCCTGGAACCATGAAGATACTCTTTGCTCCAATGCAACCACAAGCTCTGAGGTGCTAGTGCTAGTGCTAGTGCTAGTGCTTTGCCCTAGGACTGCAACCCAGATTTGAGTATGGGTAAAGCAACAGAGTCCTATCTCAGTGCTAGCAAAGAGACCCCTGTAATCTCCTTCTGACCAGTTGTTTGATTCCCTTACCATCTATGGGCTGGGGCCTCCGGAAGCAGCTCCTTTCAATAGATATGTGTTAAGTACCTGCTGCAGGTAAAAAGGTTCTGGGGGTGCAAAGACAAAAATCAAACTGTTCCTGTCCTTCAGAGGAGTTTATGTTCTACTAGGAGATAAAACATATGCATACATTTATAACACCAGGTCAAGAATAAAGAAGATAAAAGAAAAGTTCCAGATGAGAACTTTAGGAATAATTAAAGTAGAGAACAATAGTATCTGAACTTGCTTTTTGAAGGATACTAAGAACTCTGAGAAGTGAACATTTCAAGCATTTTAGACTTTAGATCAAATACCTGGATATAAAAGTTGGCTTTTAAAGTTCATGGAATAACTAGTAATCCAGTTTGACTGGAAGCTAATGCATCTCAGGGAGAATGGCATCAATTAAGGTTGGAAAGGTAGGTTAGAGCCAGGTTATGGAAGTTCCTACATGTCAGACTAAGAAGTTTGCATTTTATTCTAGAAGCAACAGGTAGACAGCAAAAGTTTTTGAGTAGCAGAATAACATGGTCATATCTATTTCTTAAAATTATTTTGACAGTTGCGCAAATGATGAATTGGAGAAGAGAAAAAGTCATCAAAACCAATTAGGGCAGCTAGGCGGCGCAGTGAGTAGAGCAACGGCCCTGGAGTCAGGAGGACCTGAGTTCAAATCCGACCTCAGACACTTGACACGTACTAGCTGTGTGACCTTGGGCAAGTCACTTAACCCCAACTGCCCTGCCAAAAAACCAAAAAAAAAAAAAACAACAACAACAATCTAGAGACTATCATGATAGTCAAAGTGAATGTTACTGAAGGCCTGAATTAGGACAGTGGCTGTGTGAGTGGAGAGAAGGAATTAGATGCATGAGATGTTATGTGATTCAGAGTTGAAGGTTGCTGAGATGCAAAGTCCTATCCCCTGCTTGTACTCTATTTTCTCTTATTCCCATCCACCAGCCCTACCCCTCCAATGTCCCAGTGCAGTCCTGTTAATCCTTCCCTTACACCTTCTGGATGCCTGGTTCTATTCTTAACAATCTACCCTCCATATTGGTCCTCTTCCTATCATTTTCTTTCAATCATGGAAACCTGGTTCCCTCCAGAAGTCATTGAGTCTCTGGTGACCCTCTCTATGTGTTTGTACCTTTGCTCATATTGCCAAAGATCCCTCCTGTTCCAGGTTGACTCCATCTAGGCATGTTATTCTAACCGGTTTAGTCAATCAATTAACAAATATTTATTGGGTAGATATTGAGTACATTGTGCCAGGCGCTAGGGACACAAATAAAAAGAATGAAACAGTCTCTATTTATGAGATGTCCACATTCTAACGGGGAGATAACAAGTGTATATTAATGTATATAAAGTGAATACATACAAATACAAAGTAGTGAAATAGAATGTACTTTAGGAGGGAAGGCACTAGTGGTTGGGAGAATCAAGAAGGGCCTGAACTGTCTTAAAAGAAGAGAAAGACAGGGTGGCAATCCTCTAATGGACCCCAGGATAGTTTCCCTCCTTTCTCAAGGAGTTCAGTCCTTGGCTTATAGTAATTTTCTCCACCTCAAGCCCTTTCCTTATTACTTGGTGACTTTAACCTGCATATGCTTTATCTCTTCAAACACCCTTACCCCTCCATTCTCAATTCTCATCACCTCTCATGACCTGGATTAGCACTCCACCTCACCCACAAACAGGGGTAAGATCATAAGATCCAGAACTCTGAAATTCCCTACTCTTATGTAACTTATCATTCCTGCATCTTTCTATTCCTCACTCCTTAACCTATTCCTCATTCTCATTTCAACTTCATCATTCCACCCTTCCCTGGTTTTTTGGCATATTGCCCCTTCTCTGGCTTCACTTTTCTTACTTTAAAATCAGAATGTTCAGTTTCATGCCTTCTACTCTCAAATCTCTTGTCCTCTTTTTCTTTCTCTGTTCATCCTTTTTGAAACCCTACTGGGATTACCTTTTACTCCCTTCTCTGATCCTACTCATGCTGCCGAATGCTAATGGAAAAAGTCCCATGACTCTACCAATTAGGTTCACTACAAATTTTAGGCCATCTCATGTCAACTGGTGGTCTCAACAATCTTGTGCTCTTCCCCAGTTAATTTCCTATTCTGTGCCTCACTGTAGCTGTTCCTAATCTTCTCTTTACTTCTTAAAACTCTTCTATCACTCCATGTTCAATTTTTCTCTCAACATGAAGCTAGTTTCATACTTTACTACCAAAAATTAAGGCCTTACAACATGGGCTTCCTCTTAGGGCCCCAATTCTTTACCTCAAAGACTGTCATCATCATTTACTAGTCTCCCCTTCTTTGCTATAGTCTCAGAGGAAGAGGTGTCTCTCTTTGCCAAGACCATTTATCTCCATTTATGCCCTTGCACCCCATCCCACTGAGAATTTACTCTTTCAATCATCCCCTCTCTCTTTACTTTCAGTATCTTTGTATCCAGTGGCTCTTTTCCTAATGTCTAGAAAAATATCTAGATCTCCCTTATCCTAAAACAAACAAATAAGCAAACAAAAACCTTCCCTGGACCCTGCCATCCTTTCATGCTATAATCCTATAACTCCTCTCTCTTTTCAAAACCAAACAACTGTAAACAAAAAGCTGTCTATGGTTTTTCCTCCATGTCTTCACATCTCATTGATTCACTCCTCAAGCCCTGAAAATCTGGTTTCCTACCCCACTGTTCAACTGTTTACCACTGATCTCTTGTTAAATCCAATGATCTTTTGCCAACCTGATTGTCTTGATTTGGTATTTAAAACTGCTGACCACTCTCCCCTCCTAAACAGCCTCTCCTCCCTGGGATTGTTATGGCACAGAATGTTCCTAGTTCCCCTCTCACTTACTTACTCTACTTGTCCATTCCTTCTTGATCTCCTTTGATGAATCATCATTCATTTCTCACCTATGCATTTGTGTCTATTAGCACTCTGAGTCTTCTTATTTCTCTATACCCTCTCCCAGAAATCTCATCAGTTTCCAGATGTTCAGTTATTATAGTTATGCTGATAACTCACAAATTTATATATACAGCCCTCATTTCGCTCCTGAGCTCTAGTACTCCACTGGGAGGTCCCATAGACATCTTAAACTGAACATTCCTAAAACAGAACTCCTCCTCCTCCTCCTCTAAGCCCCACTTCTCTTCCCAAATCCTCTCTTTCTGTGGAAGGTACCACCATCTTTCCGATCATTTGAATTTGAATGGTAGAAGTGATCTTTTACTCTCCCACCTCTCTACCAGCCCACTCTGACAAATACGATCAGATGCCCAATCTTTTTTTTAAGTTTGTATTGTTGTCTTCTTTCTTATATCATCATCGTTATCCTAATTATCTATCCCTTCCCCTCCAGGGCAGATACAAAGTCTGTTGGGCCTACTCGTAGATCTCTCACATCCAACCTCTTCTCTTGAGTTACATGCCCACCATTCTTCCTCTCACCTGTACGTCTCCAGCAGTTGTCTGATTTTTCTCCCTACTTCCAGTTTCTCTCCTCTCAAGCCCTTCTTCCACACAGGGAACGAATCGATATTCCTAAAGCACAGGTTGGATCTCATCACTCTCTGCTAGAGAAGTTCCCTATTTCCTCTCGAATAAGCTATAAACTTCCTTGTTTGTGACTAAGGCACCTCACACTCTGGCTCCAGCCTACCTTTGTGAATTGGTATCACATTATTTTCCTTAACGTGTTCTATGTTTTAGTCAAACTGGCTTGTTATTACCTGAGCACCAACTGCCCTTTTAATATCTTGAACCAAGGAACATCACAATCATACACCACAACTTGTTCAGTCATTCCCCAATTGATGGGCATCCCTACAATCTCCGGTTCTTTGCCACTACAAAGAGAGCTGCCATAAAATATTTTAGAACGCATAAGTTATTTTTTTCCTTTTTGTCTAATCATCTTTGGAAACAGGCCTAATAGCACATGATTATGGCATATTATTGTGATGAGATACTGCTGTACTTTAAGAAATGATGAGCTCCATGATCTTAGAAAAATATGGATAGATTTGCACAAAATAATGAGTGAAATGAGCAGAACCAAGAAAACATTGCATACAGTAACAGCAATATTGTTTTAAGAACACCTTTGAGTGAATATGTCCTTTTGACTCTTATTAACACCCAAATTAGCTACAAAGGACATATGAAGAAAGATGCTATGTGTATCCAGAGAAAGAACTGATTAATAGAAATATGTATAGAATGGTTTTACGTGTGTGTGTGTGTGTGTGTGTGTGTGTGTGTGTGTGTAATGGTTGCCACCTCTAGGGTGGAGGGGGGGAGAAGGAGGGAAGAAAAAAAATAAATTTATATGATAACTTTATTATATATTTAAAAGGAATAGCAAGTTGTACATAATAGATCTGCAGTTTCATATACAATCTTTTTTACTATACTGTGTTATATAAATGTTTGCTTTATTCCGTAAATTAAAAATACGCTACGTCCTATCAGTGTCTCAAACCCAACATATCCAAAACAGACTTATTATCTTTTCCTAGAACCTCCCCTTGCCCACCCCACCTTCCCAACTTCCATATTATTATAAAGGACATAATTGGAATGCTCCTTGTCACCCGGGCTTGTGTTTTAGCAATCCGGCTAGCAGCTTCTGTGGGGGTGTAAGATCCACCCACAGCCAGCACCCAGAAAGCTGCCGGCACGCCGGGAAAGCACAGGTTCTTTTGATCTGCTTAACCAAGGAAAGCCAGGTGAAGGGGTTGACAAGCTTACTTTAATCCAGCATACAGACAGCATTCAGTTAGTTCAGGGGAAAAAGCCAGCGCCCTGAACTTCAGAGCAAATACGAACAAATTACAAGCTTACTTCAGGGGAAGAGACCAGCACCTTGAACTTCAGAACATTCATTTAGTTCAGGGGAAAAAGCCAGCACCCTGAACTTCAGAACAAAATACAAACAAATTACAAACATCAACAGACAGACCCAATACAATTCATAGTTACCAACATCTAGGTTCAGCCTGGGAGCTCAGAACAAGGGCTGGCCCAGAGTCACGCTCACCACCCCTGCAGCTCCAACGGAAAAGGGATCTTCAAGCTGTCTTCTCTCCTCTTATAGAGCTTTCATCATCATCACGTATCGTCTGACTGACCAGAGCCCAGGCTCTGGTGATTGGTTCTTGAGTTGGCCCCTCTCCCCAGGACCCTGGGAGGCTCACATCCACATAGATTAGGTCAACACCCAATAGGGCATGGCTCTGGAGTCAACACCTCCCCCTAGCCAGCCCCATCCTGGGCCCACCCTAGTCACCAATCCAACCACCCACATAGGTTCCACACCTAATAGGGCTCTGGGCCTGGGGCCCAGCACCCAGCAAGGCTCAATGAAATACACTGAGTCACTCAAAGAAAACAAAAGCCATTTTGCTTGCCAACACACTCCACCTCTCACAATGTTCTAGCAAGCAAAATGGCTCCCATTGATTCCTTTATTTCCATTCACATAGCCACCACCCTAGGGTAGGCCTTCCTCACCTCATACCTAGACAAGGGCAGTAGCCTTCTCATTGGTTTCTTTGCCTTGTCGGTCCCATTGTCTCAGCTGCCAAAGTGATTTTCCTAAAGTACAGGACTGACAATTTCACATGCCACTCACCAATAAGCTCCAGTAGTTCTCTATTACCTCCAGGAACAAATATCAAAGCCTTCGTTTAACATTTAAAACTCTTTACTACATTTCTAATCTTCTTTTAGTATTCAATAGTCCAACAACACTGGCCATCTTGCCTGTTGCCAAGCAGGGCACTCCATCTCCCAGCTCTCTGCCTTTTCATGGACTGTCTCCTATGCTCGGAATGTTCTCCTTTGTCATGTCTCCTGGCTTCCTTCTAGATTCAGCCCAAATCCTATCTTTTGTAGGAGACCTTTCAATAACAGTTGGAAGGTAATCTGAAAGGGTAGGTAAGTGGCACAGTGGATAGAGTGCAGGTCCTGGAGTTAGGAGGACCAGATACTGACTAGCTGTGTGACCCTGAGCGAGTCGTTTAACTCTTTTTGCCTCCGTTCCTCCTCTGCAAAATGAACTGGAGAAATGGTATCTTTGCCAAGAAAACCTCCAATGAGTCACGGAGAGTCAGACATGACTGAAATGACTCAACAACAACACCATTAACGATAATGACAATCTGAAGGGGCAAGGCATGAGCAGCTTGGGGGAGGCAGCGGGGCGGGGGAGGGGAGGGACTGGAAAAGCTCTTTCCAGGCGTCTGGAAGAGCCGGCACAAACAGACAGAGACAGGAGATGGAGGGATGGGATTTAGGAGCTTAGAGTAGTCCAATATAGCCAGATCATAGGTACATGCAGAGAACTTTAAGAGTTAAGTTTAAGAAGGTTATTTGAGACCAGAGCATAGAAGGTCCTAAATGTTGATGTAAGAGGTTTTTTCTTAATTAAAAATTTATTGATGTCTTTTTTTTATGATATTACAAATATTTGCAGATTAACTCCACTCTCTGAAGGTCTCATGGCCAAGATTTCCTAAGGAACTGATTCCAGTTTTTAAGAACAAGAGCCAACCCTCTACTGATAAATCATCTGAGGTTACGAACTGGCAGTTCTCAGAGGAAGACACTCAGGTGATCTACAACCATGTTTTAAAAAATGTTCCAAATCACTGCTAATTAGAGGAATGCAAATTAAATAATTTTTGAGATTCTACCATCAGAATGACAAAGATAACAAAAAGGAAAATGATAAATTTGGGGGGGGGGGGGCTGTAGAAAAATAGGCACATTGACGCAGAGTAAAGAGTGTGGACTTAATGGTTTCGTGACCTAGGAACAGTATAGTGGAAAAAGCATTGTCCCAAGAGTCAAGATACCTGGGCATTATGATATGGTCAGTGACCACATGGTTTTATAAGCTGTGAACATCTTACAGTTTCCCTCATTAGTCTTTATTTCTAGACATCAATGGGGCCTCAGGAGCATACTCTCAGACAGGACTTTATGAATGTGACTGAGATTAACTCTCATTAATTAACACTCAGCCCCAGTAGTAACATGACCATCTGTAAATTAAACAAGCAAATGGCTACAAGGGACTACCACTTTCTCAGGTCCATAGAAGTCAAGACTAGTTTCCTTTGGCTTAGGAAAGGAACACACGTTCACAGTGACATCTCCTCTGCGCCTTAAACTGTTCTACCTTGTATTATAGTTATCTGCGAACATGGCAGATCAGAGGTTGAGATCACAGGTCATCATGCCCAAACTCATCTTTCACTCCTCCTCCATATTTCCTTAGAGAACAGAACTATCCTTCCAGTCACACAGATTCTTGACCTTGGGGTCAATCATGTTAGATTCTTTGCTCTCCCTCCCTGTCCCTTCCCATGCCTTCTGACAGCCGCCAACTCTTATCAATTTTACACCCACAACATCTTCCATAGCTGCTCCCCTTATCTCTACTCCAGTTTCTGGCTCTCAACACCTCTGTCCTGGACTTTTGCAATGGCTTTCAAATTGCTTCCCCTGCTTCAACTCCTCCTTCTCCAGACCAAAACTCATAAAACTGCTACAATAATCTTCCTAATGCACGTTTGACCTTGTCCCTCTCCTGTTCAGAAATCCTTCTTTTTATTGCCTCATGGATAAAATCCAGTTTAGCATGTAGGCTCCTTCTTGGTCTGGCACCAGCTCACCTCTCTGACCTTACCTGGCATTAGATTCTTCTTTAGTGTGCACATTCCAGCCAAACTGGTACACTTACTGTTCCTCAAACTTACCATCTTATCTCCTGCCTCAGCGTCTTTGCATAGGTTGTCCTGAACAACTGGAATGCATTCCTTCCTCACCTTACTCTTTTTTAAATCCTTAATTTTCTTCAAGGCTCAACTTTAGTACCTCTTCCTCCAGGACACTAGTTCTCTGCTTCCTAATTGTGCTTTCTTTCCCCCTTAAATTATCTTTTATTTACCTAACTGTGTAAATGTTTTTATATCCCCAGGAGCCTTTAAGCTTTGTGAGAGCATGGGGCCGTTTTTATTTGTGTCTGTGTGTGTATTATCCCCCAGTGCCTAGCACAGTGTTTTGCAGATAGCAAGCACTTAATAAATGCTCATTTAATTGAATGGAAAAGTAAAATGGGGAGAGATCCCTCTACTTACCCAAACACCTCTACTTTCAAGTATTAGGTAGTAAACATGAAAATACTTTTATAGATTTTTAGAAGTATTTACTCATATGTTTCTAATCATTGAAGGTTTCTTTTTATAAAAAAGAAGAACATGACTAATTATTTAGATCTTTAATTTTCAAAGGTTTGACAAAAAAGCCAACTTTGCAGTTATCAACGTGCATGTTTTCTGTGAATGATGCCCTTTAACCACCATAGGCCAGAGCAATGTAATTTATTTTTTGCCTGTGGGTAATGCATTCCTTAGTAAAATAAGATATTTGTGTGAATTTTTTTTCTTACATGCCTTCATTCTGGCAGTTTCTCACCTCTCATGCTTTTTTTAAAGGAACACAGTTTGAGCTGGGTTGTTGTAGTAAGTTTGGTCTTAAAGCATTCCAAGAAATGGTTCTCTGATGATTGGAGCACCTTCTCAGAAGGTACAAAGGGTGGTCCTTGTAGCCTGCCCAGAATAAGAATTGTGAATACATATTGGTGTGTAGCTATGTTTGAAGAGGAAAAAATGTCAAAGGCTAAAGAAGGAAAAGATAGATATTAGAAACAAGGTATCAGTTGATATATGTGATCAAACTAGACCATTCATGTTTGTTCATGTTTAATGCCTAAATTTTTCTAAGAAAAAAACTTCATTTCCCATTTTCCTTGAAGATGCAGATTTGGGCTTAAATTGGACTAGGTTTTCTAGTCTCTGTAGAGCTGTTTTTTTCCCTCCCTGGGGATTCATGGAAAAAGGGTAGGCAAGAGCGCTCTGGTATTGGAATAAATCCCCAGCCTCGAGCCTGCTGGCTAATACCCTGAAATAAGAGGAGTCAAAGCCTTTTCGTTGGGAGAGGCAATGGAGTAGTGGAAAGAATATTTGTCTTGCAGTCAGAAGAACGGAGTTAAGTTCCAATTCAGACTAGTCATGTGACCTGGGGCAAGTCATTTAGCCTTTCTAAGCATTAGTTTCTCTGTCTGTGGAATAACAGAATAATACGACCATTGTTGATCCACTTCATAGGGTTGTGAATGAGTCAGTTAACTAGCTGTCTATCTGCTATGCCATGATATTCCTAATGAACGGGAAACAAAGACTGCCCCCCAAAAATAGTTCCTGCCCTCAAAGAGCTTACGTTCTTTAGGAGGAAACATATACATAGATAAATAAATATAAAGTATGTCCAAATGACAGAAGGACCAATATGCCAAATAAGAAACATATTTTTGGATGTGATCAATATGGGAATACATTTTGCCTGACGCTGCTTATCTTATATAGAGATTTACTTTCTTTTTTCCAGGTAGTGGTGGGAGGAAGGAGAAAAAAAATAAATGCTTGATAATTGAAAAAATAAATTAATAAAAATATTTATTAGGAAGTAAAGATAAACAAAGTATGTCCAAACAAATTACATCTTGTAAAGTCCAAAAAATATATCCAAAAAGAGAATGATTTCTGGGGGAGGGAGGGCAAAAGCAACTGGGAGGATCCCAGAAGGGGATCCAAAGTATACACAAGTTAACTTTTGCTGACTTTGTAATTTGGCCTAAAACTGGCTTTGGAACTAGAGATTAATCAGAGGGGAGGAAGGGCACAGACATAAGTTTTTGAGGGTGGGACCACCCTTCTACTTGTTTTCTTAGTCTAACTCTGAAATGAATAGACCTATAAGGTTCAGGATGAACGTTCCTTTCTGCATATAGCTGTTCAAATACGGAAGAACTCGTTTCTTTGGTACAAAATCTGAGTCTTAATGCAACAGGTTGTGCTGACGGTGTGGGCAAAAGCTATGGGCCAGCTTCTGAAGGCCAGCTTCCTCTTGTGGTTTCTACAACTCCTTGAAGTTGGGAAGGAGGCAAGTAGCACAAGACTAGCTGCTTTGTCTGGCAGAAGGTGGGTCCCTCAGTGAAAAAAGGGGCCCCTTCTGTTGATTTTAGGGGAAAAAAGTACGGTTTACTTAAACTTACAGTATGGATCATTTTCAGGGGTTCCTGAAAATCCTGA
Organism: Trichosurus vulpecula; assembly: GCF_011100635.1. Lineage (NCBI taxonomy): Eukaryota > Metazoa > Chordata > Mammalia > Diprotodontia > Phalangeridae > Trichosurus > Trichosurus vulpecula. The sequence goes on along the minus strand of NC_050581.1, from coordinate 10,465,543 downwards.
AGGTATATTTTGTGCAACATATGAAAAATTATGTGAAACAGACACACAGATAGAGTGATAAGCCACAGCTTGGTGCAGTGGAAGAAACACACAGGGTTAAAAGTCAGAGGATCTGGATTCTAGTTAAGACTGCTTCTTATTACTTACATCATCTTGAATGAGTCGCTTAGCTACTCAGTTTCCTCAACTATAAAATGAAAAACTTAGACAAGACAATATTCAACATCCAGGTCCTTGGAGAAAGCTCTAACTTTTCCCCTCTTTTATCTGTTCTGTATATATCTTGTGTGTATCTAATGATCTACATGCTGTCTCTCCCATTAGATTATAATTTTCTCAATGGCAGGGCCAGAGTTCTTCCCTTTCTTTGTATCCCCAGCTCTTGGCATTGTGCCTGGTACACAGGTACTTAATAAATGTTTGTTGACTGGCTGGTTCATCTCATATATACATGTTATGAAATTCTTTTTATTCTTTCTTTGAAATGTCTCTAAAATCTCTAAAAACTGATTTCCATGTCTATCAGGCTTCATCTCTTCAACAGTCTTCCTGTATTTTTCTGTCTCTTCTGATCCATCCCACAGACCATTTTGCTTTTTCTTCATACCACTCAAGAACCTTTAATGACACCTTATTGCCTACAAAATTAAATGCCTTACCCTCCATTTCTGCAATCCATGGCACTCCAATGTTGAAAGTATTTGAAAGACTTACATAAACCAATGCAAAGTGCAGTGAGCAGAACCGTGAAAACTATATACATACTGACTGTAATTAAAATTGAATGCTGCAAAATTATAATGACTAAGCTTGACCCCAAAGAAGAGAGATGAAAAGACTTTGTAGGGGGAGAGGCAGGATATGACCATGGGTGTGGAATACTGCATGTAGTATCAATTTTTTGAAATGTTCTTAATTTGTTTATCTATTTGCCCCTCTTTTTAATTTTTATTATAAAACTCAATCCTCTGGGAGGGGAAAAGCCCTTTCTATAGAACTTTAATGATACAAAGCACTCACAAAGTAGGTCATGCGTTCTTTCCCCTTCTCCCCACCCCATTTTACAGGTGAGGAGACTGGAGTTCACAGAGTGGTGAAATGATTTGCTCAAAGTAATACAAGGAGTGTGTCAAAACCAGAAATTGAATCCATCTTCTGATTCTTAAACCATTACCATTAGACCAAGGTGTTTTTCCAACACCATTTAAGTTCCTAGTTTGAATTTTTTTTGGATGAAAGGGGCCATCCTTTGACTCACTTCTTAAAGAGGCCTATTCACTGAATGGGCGTTGCCTCACTCAAAGTGAGAAGTTGAAAAGAGCATGCTTCTAGGGAGTTATTTCCAACTATTCTAGTCTTGAGTTCTTGGTTCCTTTAATCTGATCTTGCTTTGTTTACATTTTCTGTCCTTTTAACATTCCATCATACAATGCCTTGTGTTATTATTGATTTCATGGTTTTGTGCTAATCAGGTTGGGGAAGTTTAGATGAAAGTAAGCAAAACCTCACAATAAGTTAATTGAATTACAAGATTTCTCAATAGCATATTAATGATTTGTGAGCAGTGTGGTATAGTGAATAGAAGAATGGTCTTGGAGACAAGGAGACTTGGATTTGAATCCTTCCACTGACACATATTGCCTCTGTGATCCTGGAGAAATAATTTAACCTCCTGGTGCTCTAGGCAACTCTCTAGGTCTATAAATGGCAGCATGGCACCATGCAAAGACCACCAGTGACTCCAGATTTGAAACACTTGGATTCAAATTCTGACTCTGACAATAGCCATACGACTTTGAACAAGTATATAACCTTACTGGGCTTTATTTTCCTCATATGTAAAATGAATGAGTTGATTTAGTCAGTAGATCAAAGGTTCTTCACCTTTTTGCATCATGGCAGGCTAGTGAAGCCTATGTGTCCCTTCCTAGAATAATATGTTTAAGTAATTGAAGGAAATGATACATTTCAATAAAAGGTCAATGAAGAACAAAGGTGTGACTTTCCCCGTCCAATTCGTTGGTCCCCTGAAATCTAGCCATGGACCTGGAAGAATAGCAGGAAGCTTTACAGTGAGCTTCTCCCTAGCCCCAACACCCTCCAAAAAATCAAAACAAAACCTGAACAGCTCTAGAAGATGTACCAGACTGAATCCAAGGGGAAAAAAGTCACAACGAATTGTTTTTCCAGCCCTGGTTGTCACAGAGCTATGAGAGGTCTGTAAGCAATGCAGTTGAGGTCTGGCCATGAGTAGCTCCCCAGAGTGCTCTATGCCAGTGAGATACCATGCACCAGGACAAGAAGAGGTCCCAGACCATACCAGGCTACCATGACAGGAATGGCTACCAACTGGCAGCTTTGTCCCTCACTACCTAGTTCTGGGTCACAGATCCAGGGCAGACTGAAGAAGTTACCTGAACTGTGGGTTGCCATTCTGTTCTGGGATAAGGAACACTATGTGGTAAACAGAGAGAGGAACAGGTTTAGAAGCCAGTAACAGCAGTGGATAGACCCAAGGATAGAATGGAGTCTTATTTCTTCTAGCCCAGCCTGAAGCCTGAGGAGTAGTAACCAAGGCAAGAATTCCCAAACCAAAGGGAAGGCCCAAAGTTTGTCACTATATACCAGAAAAACCTCCTAGCTTAGTCCAGTAGCAGTCTGCTGTTGCTCATCCCTAAATCTGGGTAAGTAAGTGGAAGGGCCTACAGCAGGGGGTCAGGGATCAGACTTTGCTCTCAGTCAGACTACTTTGGGAGCACTGAAAGCTTGCAGGCCCCTGCCTGAGCTGTGCCTGAGATCTTGGAATAATACAAGTCATACCCTAAAAAAGCAACAACAGAAGCATAGCAGAGACTAGTCTTAACATCAAGTCTTACAATAGGGAGTAGGGTAGAAGAATGAGAAAAAAAATTCCATCATAAAAATCTATTATAGTAATAGGTACATTCAAGACATATACCTGGAAAAGGAGAACAACTCCAAAACATCCATAAGCAAAGCCTCAGAGAAAAACATAATATGGACAGAAATTCAACTAGAATTTCTGGGAGAGATAATGCAAGAATTTTTAAAAGTGTTAAATTTTTTAAATAAGTGAAATGAGAGTAACAAAGAAGAGAATGGAAAAGAAATGAGAGCTGTGGAAGAAAGACTTGGAAAGGGAACTGTCAGCATGACAAGAATTACAAAACTTTGCTGATACAACAAATTTCACGAAAATTTTTGGGGGTATGGCAATCTTTATATCCACAACACAGAATAACTATGCACAAATCCAGAGATGTGGGGCTCTATGTACAAAGAAGACTGCACTGAACTAAATAACAAGTGCTGTGGAGCTGAAGAACAAACAGGTATATGGATGAACAGAGGTCTGCACTAGCCCTGGCTTTCCCATGCAGACTAAGCCCATTTGTGGTGTAGCAATTACTCAGAAACGTCCGCTATTGACCAACCTAACCACACCCAGAAATTTGGCCTATGTCAGGAAGACACAAAAATTATAATGGGCCAAATAGAAGTCAGTGGCTACATGAGACAAAAAATGTTTTTTACAGAAAGTCAAAACACTGAAAAAATGAAAGAAAATGTTAGGTATGTCACAGCAAAAACAACTAACCTGGAAAACATATTAAGGAGAAATAATTTAAAGACCATTGGACTACTGAAAAGCTATAACTAAAAAAAGAGCAGAAACATATTTTGAGAAATCTTAAAAGAAAATTGCCCAGATCAATTAGAAACCAAGGCAAAGTAAAAGCAGAAAAAAAGTTCATCAGTCATCTCCTGAAAGAAATCCAAAAATGAAAACTCCCAGGAACAGCATAATTCAAAATCATAGGCTCCAGGTTAAAGAAAAATTTCTGCAAGCACCCTGAAAGAAAGCATTCAAGTACTGAGAATCCACAGTGAGGACTTCACATGATTTAATAGCCACCACTATGAAAGACCAGAGAGGTTGAAAATACAATATTCTAGAAGGCAAAAGATATAAGCTTATAGCCAAGAGTGATTCAGAAAAAGTGAATATAATACTACCAGGGTACTAAGGTACCATGACAGGAATGGATGCCAACTGGTAGCTTTGTCACTAGCCAGTTATGGGTCACAGACCTAGGGCCAACTAAGAAAAGAACCTGAACTGTGGGTTGGCATTCTGTTCGAAGGTAAAATAAAAAGTAGACCTTCAATGAAATCAAGGACTTCTAAGCATTCCTCGTGTAAAGACCAGTGCTAAACAGAAACTTCAAAGGTCAAAACCAGTAGTTATGAGAAACATAAAAAGGTAAGTATGAATGAACAATCATAAAGGACAATAGAAGAATAAACTGCTTACATTCAACTATGGAGGAGATGATATACGTGTCCCCTCTGAAGCTTAACCTCATCAGAAGTCTTAAAGGAAGTCTAATTAGATAAGGGAGTGGTTCTGTTATGACTTGAAGATCTTAAGAGGAGAATGGACTAAAGGGGAGGGAAAGGAAGGTTAGGGAAAATTACTTACATAATCAAGGTATTCAAGGAGGAGGAAGGGGTGGAGGGGAATGGCTGACACTTGAAATTTACTGTCATTTGAACTGGACAAAAGAGAGAAGAATACACATAGAGCTGGGTACAGAAATACATTTCACTTGAGAGAAATAAGAGGTGAAGGAAGAAGATGGAATTAAAAGATGGATTAAGTGAGGGATTAATCCTAAGAAAAACAAGCTCTACCTAAGGATATACAAAAATATCTGTAACTTATTTTGATGTGGCAAAGAATGAGAAGCTAAGAGGGTACCCATAAAATTGGGAATGGCTGAATAAGTTAACGACATATAAATGTGATGCAATACAAATATGCTATAAAAAGTGATGAAGGAAACGGTTTCAGAGAAGCCTAGGAAGACTCATATGAACTGATGCAGAGTGAAATGAACTGAACCAAAACAATTTACACAATGACAGCAAAATGGTAAAGACAAACAACTGTGAAAGAATTAGAAATTCTGATCAGAGGAATGACCAGCAAAGATTCCAGAGGACTAATGAAAAAATATGCTTCCCATCTCTCCATAGAGAAGTAAAGGATT